>NC_034413.1:54756803-54759303 GCF_002078875.1 Numida meleagris
TTCCTGCGCTGAGAGCAGGGCTGGGGGCAGAGCCCAGGCAGGCAGCCTGCGCCCAGCGCTGAGGAATTCACATAAAATGCAGCCTGGCTTTTATTGTGAGCACAGGAGCAACTACTCTTTACATAAAATTAGTTGCACAGCAATATTGCTTTTAAATAGTTGCAAGGCAAGGAAATGGGGTTTAACCATTTCCTGATAGATCTCTGCTGCTATTTTTTTCTTAATTTGATAAAAATAACCTTTTGTTGTTGTTGTTCTAATGACAGCAAAGAAAAATCTGAACTCATGCTGTTTGTTTAAGCAGATTCTCTGATCCATCAAAATATCCACTATTTCAAGTGACATTCTCTCTGGCAAAGCTGGTTTACATTGTACCTTGAAAAGTGCTGCTCAAGCGTTTTCGAATATCTGAAGTATCCAGAGGACCAAAATGAAATAAAATTCAAAGTCTCGTCAAGATGACTGCACTGGATCATGCATTATCATTTCTAACATAACACACATGGGGTTTAATTACTGTGTGTAGTTTCAAACACTGGATGAAAATATTGTGCAGTATCTTAAGCATTTAACTGAGTGGTGCTGATGGAGAGAGGGCTTGCACTGGGGAAGAAGGTTGGAGGGGGAATGTCTTCCTGATGTTTGAACTGAGAAACTGCTTGTTCCATATTCTGGTTAGCTTGGCTGAAAGATTGCAATGTGCTAGTGGTTGCTAAGGTGTGGACATCCAGTATTTGGAGGGCAATTGATGTATTTTGGTGAAATTTTGAGCTCCCAAGGGAAGAAGAAACTTGGAGCTTGGAGCTGTGATGTGTTACCTAGGCTGGTGCACCTCTGTGGCTTGGGAGAAGGCATGCCCATCTTCTGCCTCAGTTTCCTTCCTTTTGCTGTGGTGTAAAGGCACTTGGCAGATTAATGAGCAGTGGTATAGTGTGTCCTATGCGCACAGCTGTGGTAGCAACATCAGACCTCTGTGGTGACATGAGGTTTGTGCTCTATTTCCAACAATTCTTGCCATGTGTCCTGGGCACCTGGCTGAGGCTGCAGATGTCCCACCATGGGACTGCCTGGTGTTTTGTGTTGTCCTGTGTAGTCTGTCCTTACTGCGAGTATGTTTGTCATGAGGCTGCTGAGGCCTAATTACTAATTCTAGGAATTAGTATGTTGCTTCAAACTTCTTAGAATAAAATAGCTTTCCCCCCTATTAAGAAAGCAGTATTGTTGGAACGAGTGGAAATCAATTTGGTGTTAAGTGTGGAACGTGTCCTCCATAAAATCTTTTCCAAAGCCTGCCCTGTGCCACACACAGGCACCAGCTGTGGCGAGGTCTCCTCCTGCTCTTCACTCTTGGAACAGAACAGCAGAACCCCCAAATGAAATGCCCTCACAGAATTCTACTGGAAGAAATGACTCTCTTCATCAGGAAGCGAAGCACGATGCAGAGGGTGGCAGCACTCAGAAAGGAACTGCCTGGGGGATGGCAGGAACGCAGTGCTGCGGCCTGGGCACACTGCACAGCAGTGACATGCCCGGCCAGAACAGAGCACAGAACGTGTGATGTGCTCCGAACAAGCGTTACTGCTAAAGGGAGCTTTTCTGGCATCTTTACAATTGCAGTTGTGACTGGTTTGTGTTAGCCATGGGGTCCTCCTCTCTCCCTGCCTTGATAACCTCACAGTGTGGGCCGAAGCCAATGCCGCAAACACAGGCGCAGGCAAATAGAAGTCCTTCACGCGTTTAGTGGTTTTTCAGTTTGATTGTCTCACTATGCTCATATTATGGGATGAATGCACTCCAGTGACATTTTACTATATTTTTAAATTTCCCAGTAATAATAATTGCATAAAAGTGTTTTGCAATTACAATTTGTCTTGCCAAGCCTGGTAACTAAATTTTTGTTGTTGTGTCTATGTATTAAATTGCCAATTATGTGTTTATTACAACAGAGGACATGAAGATAAAACTGAAAGATTTTCATTCTTCTCCCCAAACACACCAACTGATGTAGCAACACTAATTTGAGTGCTTATTCTTCTGCCCTGGTGAAGTGCAGTGCCAGGCCACTGGGTCTATGTCTGTATTGTCTTCTTGGGGAGGAATAGCTGCTGGAATTCCAGTGAAATTGTGAGAAATCTTATGTGCCTCCCTCATCATGTGTAGAAGTGAGTGTGAGTCTGCTACGGGACTTGGGTATGCTGTAATTCACTGTGCTGCTTTCCTTCTCAGGCAGTAATCTGGAAGAACTTGGGAAGACAAAGTGGGGGCAGCCAGAGGTAGTTTCCAAAGAATAAAAAGATTTGGTTTAAATTTAGAATAAAGAAATCTCTGTATGTACACATGCTATAGCTGTATTAACATACAGGACTCAATCGATGTAACAGATAATAAAAAAAAGTACTTCCCTTTTTATTCTGTGCAGTCTGGGGCAGAATTGGAAATTGAACTTATTCTGTATTTAGACTGCACAGCATGATACTTTCAGGATACTCAGCATGATACT
>NC_034413.1:54764303-54802291 GCF_002078875.1 Numida meleagris
TCTCCTATAGTTTTTATGGGTTTTAAAAAGTTGAGTTCTTTTTCTCCTTTTTAGCTTGTTTTCAGAATTTGAAAAACAGAGATACAAAGGGAACTGTGGCAGCTGAATTCTCTTTCATGTATGTCCAGACCAGGTGAAGCCCAGCATAATGTACTGTAATATGTCTCTTCAGTTCTCTGATACAATGACCTGTGCATCCTCTAAATCCCCCACAGAATGCACAGACACAGACTGATTGAGGTGAGAATGGACTTAAGTATATATTGTTCTTTGTAGCTCTGAAGAATTGGCCCTTTTGCCAAATGCAGGACGATGTGGATTGTAATCTATTGAGATATGAGTTCAAACTAGACCCTCTTATACATCATAAGAATAACTAAAGATTTGTCTGGACTGTTTTATTTATTTATTTATTTATTTGCCTTTCTTCCTCAAAAAAAAAAAAAAATTGAAAAAGCCAAACCAAAAAAAACTTACTCGCTATTTCTGACATTTTGCAGTTCCTCTAGCAAAAGCAGTGATGAAAGCATCTCAGAGGCTCTTGCTGCAGCTGGGAGCACGCAGTACCTGAAATTCCAGCCATTTTCTCAGGGATGTTGTTGCAACCATGGAGAGAAATTGGTGCAGGCTATGCATGTGAGAAACTTGGGTTTTGGCCTTCCTGCTGGTATAAATTTGATTTTTCAGTTTATTCTGTGAATGTGTCTTATATCTGTTGGGTGGAACTGTGACTTAAATCCAGATGACTTCTGATTCTGGTTGGATTAAGGAAAACAGTTGGGGCTGGTGATGAAGAAGTGGTGAAAGGGATTGTGGAGCATAGACACTTCCAAATCATAGCTCATAGCTATTTCAACATGATTATCATTCTAGTGTAATCAGATGAGATGATTTTATTTTTCATAAAATAAGCTAGTTAACAAACTTAGTGGATTTTTTTGGTGGCTCAGTATGTCAGTAGTTCTGTTTCAACTTCATTGGACCCTCAGTGGCCAGACTCCTCTCCTTGTGGCTGTGCTTGGCCAGAGTTCCTGGGAGACAGCCCTAAGGAAACTGTATTTTCCTGTCTTTTCCCAAGGCACCATACAGCTAGGGATGCTGATATATATGCTGCTTTTCTGCCTTCAAGGCAACAGTAATAAATACATAACCATGGGCAAAGCAGGATCTTAAATGACTAAATAAAATTATCACAGCAATGTTGTGGATCAATAAAATAAAGAATAAGTGAAAATATCAAAAATTTTCTGAGAGGAAAAATTGCATAGAAATGCAAGGGCTCTTAAGAGGAATTTTCAACTATAAATAACATACAATAAAACTGATTTGATTCCAGAGACCTAATGAAATTTTAAATTTTAATTTTTTTTTGTCTTAAGTGTAGAAACAAAGCTTTTGACTTTGACATTTAAAATTCTACTTTCTGTTAGAAACTCAGAAGAATGGATGTTTATGCATGTTTTCCCCAGCAACATTTTAGATAGAAACTTTTTACAGGAAACAACTACCTACAAATTTTCAAATACAAATATTTTCAAATACAACATTGCCAATTTTAAACTATTTTAGTCAGGGTTGTCCAGTAATCAAAGTTCTAGGGCAATCTTCTTTCTCGTCCAGCACTTAGAAGGGAAATCTAAGAACACTGACATCTTAACAATAGCCCTAAAAAGAGATTGTTTGTTGAAGTTTGACTGAGTTAATGGGAATAAAATGGCCACAATATTTTACTCTAATTAGCCGGCTATGTTCTAAAATATCTCAAAATATCTCACCAAAATGCTTAAATATATTTAAAAAAATGTGTTTGATTGCTGTATTTCTGCTGCAGGCAGAATAGCGTCTGTTGGTTTTATGTTTTACTCAGAATTTCCAGAGAGGGCAATTTCAGACTAATCAAAGAAGAGTCCTTCCTGGAAATTCCATATGCTTCAGGACTCTGCTTTCCTGAAGGTTAGAAGACTCCTTGCTAATACAAAGAGATGAAGGTGGAGAACCTACCCAAGAACGCTGAGCTAAAGACCCATCTTCTGCAATCATGTGGTACTCCAGTGTACTCATGTTGGTTAGTAGAATTCATTGATTTCTTTAAAAATTAGTATTGTGTTTTGTTTTCTTTCTTTATTTTTCTCAGGGACTGGTAGATTTATTCTCATGCACTTAGAAATTTTTCCATAATTTAAACGCTCATGGGATGTGAGGTAATCTAGAATTATAAGAAGAATGTGTTTCTTTTCATCATTTGAAATTAAAACAATCAACCTTGTGTAGTTTAAGTTCTCTTTCACCACACAATCTTGCACACACACCCCTTTTTTAAAAAATAAATTAATAAATTTAATATAAACAGAGCTGAAGAAACTTGAGGAGAAGCAGTTTGTCTTACAGAGCCAATGTTACCATCCCAGTAACTCGTACATCATTTTTTCTTTATGTAGACATTTGAAAATAGAATCAGTTTTCCTTCTGGCAGAATACAGTTAGTGACCAGTGTATTTACAATTTCAACTTGCAAGTAGCAAGCCTCACATCTATTAAATTTGTATTTTTCTTACTTGTGATTTTCCGTGGAAATCTAAAGAAAATATTCTTTAAAATTTATTGTAAAGATTGAACTTCAATACAGAGACAATGAGTTTGGGTCTTCATAGATCAGAGCTCAACACCTGCAGGTTAACATCACCAAATGTGCACAGAATTGGTAAATGTAAGTGCAATAAAAACTATCAGTATTCAACTGCAATACAAAACCATGGGAAAATATATGTCCAATTTTTTGGCATTCGAATACAGAAATACAATGAGAAGGACTGAGTTTCAAGTGTTTCTCAGCTTAAGAAAAGGAATGAAAAACCAGGGCTAAGAAATCTCCGGCCAACTTTGAAATGTGGGTGCACAGGGGAAAAGTATCTGCTTGACCAATGACCTTGCCTTTCTATATTTACTAAAAACCGATCCTGAGATACCAACACATATTCCCAATATTGTCGAGAACAATTTTTGGAGCCTACATTTTACTCTTAAAGAGGCATTAAAAATGTATGTTTCTAACACTTCTGTAGCACTCAGTCAGAGTGTTGTCAATGCCATCATTTCATAGTTTAGGCTTGTATGAGAGTTGTATGAGTTGTCAATATTTCTGTTTCAAAATCTCCTTCATTAAAAGTGGTTACAGCTATGGCAGGGGTTAGTAAGACTGAATACCAATACCATAATGTTAGGTGACAGGCAGTCAAGTGTCAAAATAGTCCATAGACACTATTGGCTTCCATCAAAAGAAGTTGATACCAAGTTATAGCTGGTTTTTTTTCCAGTTACCAAAAACTACTGCTCCACAGTTAATAAACAAGTTGCAATCTGGTAGAAAATATATGTATATATATTTATATGTATGTAGAAGTAATAGGTCCTTGTTTTTTAAGCTACTGCCATACCTCTTGTTCTCTTCTGCTTGATGGTAAAACACATGCTTAAAAATGCAAGCCAACAAACAAACACATCTGTGCCTTAAGAACAGAGTGGTTTTTGTACTGTGAAAAGGAAAATAAAAACTCCCTCTACGTCCTGTCCCACTGCCCCCAACAAAGAGTTTTCTGCTCCCTCTTCAGCAACCCATACTGGCACTTCTTGGGGGAAATGGTTTGTACAAAATCCCTCACAGACTGCAAGAATCCAAATATTCAACCTGAAAAGCAACATCTAAGATAACCCAGCTCAGCTGACAGCTAAGCACTCCCTTCCTTTCCAAATCAAATGGCTTTATAAGACTGTAGTGAAAGAGCTTTGGGTGGTCTGTCTTTAAAAACTACACTGAGAAAGAAGAGATTGAGGGAGTAAAAGGTCAACATATAACTAGGAGGGGAAAATCAAAGGCAATTATAAAATGTGTAGGATATCATCATCTTTCTTAAATATTCATTTAAAGGAATTCTAGAACAGGTGTCCATAAATATCCTTACTTTTCACCCTCTGTTAGGAATTGAGGAGAAGCACCTCTGGAGCTTTCCCAAAGCCTAGCTGTTCTTAGCAAGACCTTCTGCAGCACTTTTGGAAGAATGTGTAATTGAACAGAAGTTAGTTGAAACAGTTGTGGGCTCAGTCTCAGTCTCCCCAGACTCTGTAGCTCAGCAATGCAATGTATTTGCAAACTTTCCTCCAACATGTCAAATATTGGAATGTGTAGAAAACTACAATGTAAAAAAAAAATATTGAAAAAAGGTTAAGCTAAAAACATATGAAAAATATGAATATACAAATGATATTTATGCAAGGCATGTATTAACGTGGTGATTTTTTCCACCAGTCACAGAAAACTTGAAGGCAGCAAAGCTTCAGTATCCCATACATATAACAGAAGCATTTATGCTTATGTCCACTTTTTGTCTGTATTGAGTAAGAAGATGCGATTTGGTCTCCAGCTTGCCAAAGCCATTAGCTGCTCGTGTAATTTTGGGGGGTTCTCAGTTGTCAAAGCAGTTTTAGTCTTTACAGAGGATTCCTTAAGAAGACTGCTCTGCTTGAAGTTCTTCACTGGTTTGAAGTGCTACAATGGGCTGGTGGATTTGCAGACAGATTTTGGGCAAGATATAAATTGGTAAGAAAAGGCACTCTGGCACTCTATAAATTGGCACTCTATAAATTGGTAAGAAAAGGTGGGACTCTGCACAGTGAATGTTGTCACGATCACTATTGTGGGCTGCATCTCTACAGGCTTTTCTGCAGGAATGCACTAGTATTTTTGGCTGTGCCTGGAAAACATAAACAAGTATTTCTTCTCCTAAGGATTGTGTTTAGCAGCAGACATTTGATTTTCTACAGAATAACTGGACAGGTAAATTATTAATTATAGTCCCTATAGTTAGCAATCAGATTTTGTTAAGTGTTTAACTCCTAATATCAAAATCAGAGTATTGGGCATGTGTCCTTACTTCCGTAAAGACAGATACTTTATATATATATATATATATATATATATATATAACTGGTTCCACTTTCCAAATTCAGCAGTATGTTGTCTCTGCTTCTTTTATAAAATTAATGATTTTATTTTGATTTTACTACCTCTTACAAACTTAAGAATGCTACTGTTTACTGATAAGCTCAGTTTTTGGAGATACAAATTGCTGATATGTGATGTGTGTTAAAGACACATATTAAATAGCCTTTGAATAAAAAAAGCATTTACCAACTAACCACTTCAGCTACCCTCCTGGCACATATTCTCTGCTCATGACAATAGCATTGTCTTCATTAAGGCTTTAGTTCAGAAACATGATATATATTTTCACGATCAGGAGGTAAAGCAAAGAATGCTGTACAGCTTGGAAGTATAAAGGTCTCTTTGCAATAAATAAACAAATAATCTATGTTAATGTGTTAATAAAGTAATGCCTTCTCTTTATCTCCACAGAAACTACAACAGATACAAAAAGCAAAATAACACTACTTTACAGAGCAAATTCTCAGCTACAAAAAACTCTTTTTCAACATAGTCACCTAGCTGTGCATTTGCACCAGCAGTAATTCAGCAAGAGCCTGAGTGCTGTGCTTATAAAAATCTGCACCAGTGGAGGTGACCCACTGTTTCACAGTTGCTGTGATGGTGGTGTTGCTAGGAAAATGCTGCCCATGCAGTCCATCTTTCATCAGCCTGAACAGATGGAAGTCAGAAGATGCCAAGTCCAGACTATACAGTGGATGTGGTTGGACAGTCCAGAGAAGACTGGCAATGTGCTCCATGATCTTCAAACAGGTATGGTGCCTACTCTTATCACGTTGCAAGAGAAAGGTTGTCTTCTTCTCTGGCCTGATGCTGGAAGTTCGAGCGTTCAGCTTAGTCAGCATCATGATGCAGTGGTCAGAGTTGAGGGTTTTTCTGGGCTTCAGGAAATCTGGAAGGGTCTTTCCTATCCCAAAATACTTGAACTTTTTCTTCAGTGGGGAATTTACATCTTGGCACTCCATGGGCTGCTATTCTGGCTCCAGCTCATAGTTATGACACCATGTCTCATCACCAATAATGAAGTGATCCAGGAAACTATCACCTTTAACCTCCCATTGGTTCAATAGGTCCTGACAAACTTGCACATGGTATTCCTTCTGTTCCTATGTGAGCATTTATGGGACCCACCTGGTGCAAACTTTGCGATATTCCAGTGTTGCCACCATCATTTCTAATGCACTGAAGCCAATATTCTGCTCCATACACAGTTCCCTGGTCATAATCTGCTGATTCACATGGATGATCTGACTGAGAAACTCTTTATTTGGTGGTGTGACAGCTGTCCATGGCCACCCAGAACATGGCAAGTAGTTTCTATTGCTGCCACCTTTGCTGAAATGCACCCCCCGTTGCCTCACTGTGCTCACATCCACTGTTAGGTCTCCATAAACATTCAGCAAATGATAATGAATGTCAATGCATGCCACTTTTCCCTCATGAGGAATTCGGTGACTTTGTTTCATCCGCGCTTCCATGTCAGGTGCCATTTTGTCAGACTGCCCCTCTGTTGCCATCTGTTGTGCAGCAACATGTAATGGAATATTGGTGGGAAGGTTCAACCTCTACTACCACCAACATCTGCCTTTCATGTCATGGCACAACACAGTAAAACAGGAGGCATTAATTTTGGAGCAGCAGCAGCCCGCACATACTGAAAATGTTACAGTGAATTGAAGCACAGTTGTATGACATGAATGCCATAGTTATAAAAACAGAATCTGGAATTAGACAAAACCTCTTGTGGGTACTTAGGATGACCTCTGTAGGAATGTAGCATTGCCGTCAAACTCCCCAGCCTTGCTGACCTTAGAAGATAGGTGTTGTTGGGAAGGTGTGCAGAGGCAGTCTTCCTGAACAGCTTACTTGCTCCCAGTCACACAGATCTGGTGTGTGACTGGTCTGCTGGCGATGGAATCGAAAACAGGAGAGATGAGATGCGAGCTGCTGGTTTTACAAATGAAGAATTAAATTGGTTGCATTTTGCCCACTTTGCAATCAGCCATTATGTATATGTTTAGCTTGAAAAACTAATCTGGTAGTTTTCAGATCCAATCATATTAATGAAGTAGCAGAATTATTTGTGCGATTCTGTACTACAGTCAATTTAGTAAATAGATATGAAGGAGAATAAAATACGTAAATTTTTATAATACTCTTATAATTCTACAGGAATTAAACCAGTAAAAAATGTAGATTGAACTTTGTTTTAATTGGTTTATGTTTAAAGATTCTTTGATCAGCGATAACAGTAATATATATTAACATGTTGCATTTTAAAGTGACACTGCCTTTCATTAATCAAGTGTCTGTATGGTTGATTAATTTGAACAAGGTTTAAATTGCTATGAAAATTTATCATTCATAGCCATGATCTCCATTTACATATATGTTAATTATTGTAAATGTAATCTTTTTCTGAATCCTCTGGGCTGCATACTAAAAAGACACAGTGATCACAGTGAGTGACTACTTTTCTATTACAAAGTGAACTCTTACCAGTATTTGCTAAAGTCTGTTTCAGTTGTCAAAGATACACTAAAAACATTAAAACATCTTATGCAAAAGGCAAGTTCAAATTCTGCAGATGCTACTTTTCAAATTAGTTCTTTATTCAATGTCTAGAACACTTAAGAAAATGAAACTAACTACAACCATCCACTGTACAACTAAGTCCTGTCTCTACAGGCTGAAAGAAATGTTTCCCTTCTTACTCTTAGTCTTTCTCCATATAAACTACATTATTAATAATCATGAAAAGGATTTTTCCACATGTCCTTTGAAAAGAGCATCTTGAAGAAGTTACTAAGTCGAAGGAACCATCTGTAGTACAATTAGAATAAGTTAAATTGTGTAAGACAGACATTTCTGAGGTTTATAGCCTCTTAACACGACAGAGAAGAAAATATCTGTCCAGTGGCCGTAAAACAGCCATATTAGAGTTCCTCACACACACCGCACCAATGCATGTGGTTAATGCAAATAAACACACTTGCTGTGCTTTCCTCTAGCTCTCCAGCTCAAGAAGATGACAGTCATTTGTCTAAAACTTATTACATTTGACGTAGTCCAGAGTTTTATCAAGGTTTAAAGAGAGAGATGTTTCACAGAACATTTCCCCCAGTGTTAGAGAGAGAAAAAACATTGGCAGGAAATGGATTTCAGATATGGAGTATAAAGTATCTCTCTTTCAACAAACAACTATTACAGCTTTTATTAAAAAATGCATTTCAATAGAAACTAATTACTGTCCATTAAATTACACTTTGAGCCTGATATTGCTATTAATTACTTTTTCTTCCCATTCACGAGAACTGACATTTCTTCTCTTTGTGCATGTGTGTGTGGATTTTCTTGAAATATTCTGACAGATTTTATTCAGAAATTACTTAAAATAAATCATAATCACAAGCAGATAAGTGCTAGGGACTCCAGACCCTGTTCCAGGAAATACATCAGCATATGCTTATATTCATCTTTGTTAAAACAGTATCTCTTCACTTACTTATCTTTAGTGTATGGCCTGGTATCATTTTCTAGAGGGTGTTAAATTGTTCCTTACACTTTTTGTTTCCCATGTGTTTCTGTTATTTTTACATTTTTAAATTAATTTTATATTACATTACATAGTCAAGGAAAGAATTGTTTCTAGATGAAAGTTAAAAGGTGTCTTTATTTCTATTTTTTTTTAAATAATTTTCTGTTTAAATGCTTAGTATTTACATAATATATTCACTTCAGGACCAACCTCATTTCTTAGTCACAACTTAATGCAATTAAAATGTCTATCTAGAAACCTTTGCAAGCATAGCACCTTTATACTACCTGACTGAGCAGTTTCAAAGGTACTTAATTTGCAGTTTTACTTTGGACAATCTCATAATGAAAATATAGTGGTTTGTGTCCCAGTTCTGTAAATGGATAAGATGAGACACATTTGTGAAAATCATACAAATCTTTTGAAATGACCACGAATAGATTTGGTTGGTATTGTTGCAGTAACATACATTTTTATGTATTGCTTTAGTATAACATCATTGCAAGATCTGAATTGTTTGGGTGAAGAGAGCAGAAAAATGTTGCTTTCTTTCATAGTTTTGGTGGCTATTGCATCATATCCTGTGGCAGAGATTGACTGAAATTTATGGTTATTTAAATTGCTTTTTTCTCCCATAAATCTGAAATATGCATGGTATTCATGTTGTGAAGAGATTTTGTCATTAATTGATTGAAGCTGCATAGCTGCAATGGTACCCTGAATGTAGATATAATACTATGAGCTACATAGCTTACATACATATATGCACGCTTATATATAGAATTTGCTTTTAGAGTTGAAGTGTTGATAAGGAAATTCTATAACTTAATCCCAGCCTGAATTACTGTGTGACAGGAATTCTGTCTGCAGTATTTGCATGTTCCTTTCTGACAAAACTGGGAAATTAAAACACATAAAATATAAAAACATTCAGTTCTAATTTTGAAGATTTGAAAACAGTGCTGAAAAATCAGAAGAATTCTGAAAAAAAGTGCAGAATGAATTTCAAGTCTCTCAAACCTACTTCATCATGAGAAACTTAGTAAAATTTTAGAGGAGAGGCATAAATAGTGGTTTGTTCAGAACACAAGAATCGGGTACACCCAAGAATATTGTTAGGGCACAGGTTTAAAGCAAACAAAGTACAGAGAATTACTTTTTCATAAAAGAAGTGGTATTACAACTCACTGCTATGGAATGTTACAGAGGGCAAAAATACAAAAGATTCAAAGATGATTAGATAAATTCATAGAAAAAAAATCTCACAGAAGTTGTTAGAAATCTTTGGGAACTTTCTGGAGGGCATACTGGATTACTGAGTTAACTTATCCATTGGTATCTCTGTAGTTGCTAGCCATGAATTTCATACGTGTACACTAAAAGAAGAATTGGATTAGTATGTATTAATTTAGGGAACCTATCTGCTAGTAATTCTTAGCTAGACAATTCTGCCTGTTCTTCCCTCAGCACCTAGATAAAATCACAGACATCACAGTGGTGACGTTAGTCCTCATCTGGGAGGAGAAAAGGTCTCATTCCTAATTCCTTTAGTTTCCTTTGACTGCTCTAGGAACTGTTTTGTTCAATGACTTTCTTCTTGATCTTCAAAACAAAAGCCTCCCACGCCTGTGACCAGTGAAACTTCCCTCATTCCCAGCTCGATCCCTGTTGGCAGCCCAAGTCCAGTCTCACCCCATCAAGCCTTATGGCCTCCTATGGCTCTGCAAGAAAAGATCCCAGCTGGTGATCTGTTTGTCACCATGGTTAGCAGGAGGCTTCCCAGGGCATCAGGACCTTCCATATGAGAAATACCTCATGGGAAGTACTTGAGTATTGGGTGCATCCAAAATTTCCTCCTAGCTTTCTAACTAGAGTGCCTAGAAGAAGTTTAGAGGAGACTCTTGCAGGTATGTAATATAAATCTCCACTGCAGCAGGATCACAGAAGCACTTCCTCATGTATCTCCCAGAGGAAACCCAGAGGGCAGAATTTGAGCCATAAGATCTCTAAAATAAGGAACGTTACTTTCCTTCTTGCTGGAGCAGAGGATATTACCTATGAAAGGTAAAGAATTATTACCCCAAGTCCCATTTTCAACGTCTGGTCACCTTCAGTCAGGCTAGTAGTAGCTGTTGCTGCTGTGTTTGGTGAGACCTCTCATGGTCTCCTGTTCCCTGTCTCCTCTGGCAGGAGGTCTGGAAGTGACCTCAGGGGCTGGTGGTGGCCAGGACCGAATTGGAGCCACATCACACCCATTGCTGAGGACAGCCAGTGGAGCTGGAATTCTTCTCATGTAAGTAAGAGCTAAAGAATGGAGGACCTTTCTTAGTTTGAAACATGGCATTTGGAAAATTAAATTTAACCAATGAAAGACACTTGTTCTTGGGAAGTGAATTATTTTATTTGAAACTTTTTAATATGTAGGACTAAAATATTATCAGACTTGAGAAACTTTCTGTCACTTGGTTGAATTCTACTGAGCTTATAAGGAAATGAAGTAGTGGTATCTAATTGAAAGCATCAGTGTTACTTGTAGGAATGGCTAATTGTCAATTTTGCTGGCATGTATGTATGTGTGTGTGCATGGGTTTTAGCATATATGCAATGATCCTTGATTGATAAATCTCCAGTTAATAGAAAGGATATAAAAACATGCAGCATGTTTAAAAACAGGGTCTGGTTTTAATCTTTGTTGGATAGTTCTTGTTTCTAAGTTTATAGTGGCTACAATGTTGACATAGATGCCATTTCAAAAAATATATAATTATTTTTTTCCTACAAACAGAAGCTTTAGGAATATCCTGACTAATTGCAGTGTTTAAGGTTAATAAACCCAGAACATTGGTCTTATAGAATAGTTTGTGGAGATTTTTTTTAGAGTTTAACGTTTAGCCATGTAGTGAGGGTAGAGACTGTGCAAAGATAAGCATTGGCTCCACTTCTCTTGACCAAGCTGAACTGCAAGTTTATTTTGTAATAGAAATCTTTCTCCACAAAAAATACCACCTTACAATCAGGTTGCAGTTTATCTACATTGCATAGATTGCGTAAGTATCAGCTCCAATAACTTAGCCTGTATTGTTTATTCACACAAATACAGCAAAATGATTCTGTCCCAAAGAGCCCACAGACCATGAATGGTGTAGAGACTGGACACACTTGTGGAAATATAAGAACCCAAGGGTAACAGCACGAAAGGCAGCAACCTCATCTCACCAGTTGGCATTGGACATGGTGCCATGGAAAGGTGAAGTTTACAGAAACATTTGCAAGCAAAAGTTAGGGGAGCTCGGTGGCATTTTCAGCCAGCTATAATTGATCAGAAAGGTAGCTTGGAGAAAGAGGAATCTGTGCCAGAAGTAGGCACTGAAAGAGGGGTTGTCAGATTGGAGGTAGACACAAGTCTGGAGCAGGATGGTAGAGCGGTGATATTTGCAAAGAAACAGTGCTTGCGTTTGTGATCTGGTGGGCTTCTCCACACAAGAAGGCTTTTGGGGAGGAGTGAAAGGGAGTGGCCATCAAATCCTATGGGAACCACACAGGAAATTGTGAGAAAAAATTAATAGAACATGTCTGTAGAAGATGCACAAGTTGTGAAGGAAGAGGGAGAGGACTGTTGTAAAATCTGAGGGACCATTAAATACTTAAACAATTGCTGGAAAACAAGAATAGTGAGGACAGAACTATATTCACCTCCTGAATGTATTGTTCCTATTCTCCGAGGTCTCCAGAGGCATCTTTGAGTGGGCTTGGACTACCCAAAAAGTACTCTACTAAAGCATTTACTATGTTAAAAGTGTATTCTTTTTAGTTTTCTCTTTTTATAATAGAATCTGCTCTAGCTGGGATCGGAGATTGAGGCTTGTTATTAGATCTAAACACAATAAGCCAAAACAAGGTAATCTATTTATGTTTCTTCTTATTACACAATAAAAGAAAGAAATCCATCATCTGGATTCTAGATAATCCATGTAACATTTAAATAGGCATTACTTTCAAAACCACTTTTTATTTTAATAGAAAAGGATATTGCTATGTTTAAATCTGAGTAAACGTCTCTATTGTTTCTCTCTGTTAATAATCACTTCAAACATTCTCTTTATCAATTTGTTTTTCCCAAAGAAAAAAAATACTCAGCAACCAAAGACCAGTAGAAAGATCCCGTATTCAGCTCTCTAAAGCCTAATTTCTCCTCTTGAAGGGTAATAGTCTCAAATTTCTAATACAACCTAAAAATTGGATAGCTTTGGCCTTCTCCCAGACTATAAAAGAGTTATCATCTGAGTTAGGGTGCAACCACACTATGCCCATGCACCAGCCCTATTGAATTTGGCTGGGGGAGGGGTGCAGTTCTGTCATACTGAGCAGCTGCAAAATTGGACCTTCACAATAGAAATTAATCTGGTAGGCAGCCAGGAAGAACAAATATCAGGAGCTGGGTTTCTCCATGGTTTCAGACCCACAATCACACAATGCTTCACCCCCAGATCTGCTTTACTTGCTCGATTTCCGCATGTACAAGAGCCTGCCCTCCAATCCCTTCAGCAAGCATCTTCCGTATTTCAGCACCCTGCCCGCATACAAGAATGATGGAGTCAGCATGCAGAGCAGAGGCAGGCATGCATGAACACCAAAACAAAGCCGGTTTGGTCTAGTTTTTGGCCAGATCACTTTGAGAGTATCCTTTCAGTAAGGAGTTGTGAGTTTTCTGATTTTTATTCAGATTAGCTTCGCTTACTGGCAGTAATAGAGAATCATTTTTCTGCTGGTATTTCATTTTTTCCTGTATACCCAAATTTTGCCAAGAATAATCCCCTCCTCCTCCCTAATATAATAAAATCTTTATACATTCTCCAACCCTACTTTACATATTTTTCCTCTTCTAGGACATCTGTACTCTACATACTTTTGCATTCTCCCCTCACCCTTTCTTCTCAGCTGCTCTATGTTTTTATGTCTCTCAGGAGGGGTTAATTCTTTACAGCTGCGTCCTGCTTGCCAGGAGTCTCACATGTGCAAATTATTAATCTTTTCTATTGCTACAGTAACTCCCAAGGCTTTAAACACCCCCTACCTAAAACTGGCCCTTTTCCAAAAAAACTTTCATATTCCCTCTCTGAAAGATAATTTGGTCCCCTGCAGGGCTTGCACTCTTATTTAGCACAATTGCCTAAGTAGAGTTCCTTATTTCCACATAAAAATTTACAAATTGGAATTTAATTTAGAAATTTAAACCCCAGAGTACTGAATTTCTCTGACTGTTATACAACTGATATGCTAGTTTGTTGTCTTCTTTTTTGACATCGTTTTCTTTTCTTTTGCTTTTGAATAATGTGTGTAGTTTAGCAATTGTAATGATAATGATATGAAACGCAATTTTTAATGTCAGCTGATGTAGCTAGGCTTCCTTCCCTTGAAATACAGAAGCTGATTCTTAAGTATTGAATGACTTAACTGAGTCAGTACAGGATGTCTTGGATTCCTGTTTAATAGGAGGTTTATGTTATTAACAATTATTTAGCCCACTTATTTTTTTAATTTAGGATATTGACTCAGTACAGAGTGTCCCTGGTTTATATCAGCAGTCAGTTATGAACACATAAATGCATGTACTGTGTAAAGCTCAATACATACAAATCTATGCACATATATGAATGCATCCACTCCTCTGTACACACACATAACTATGACTACAGGCATAGACACACATATTGTTTTAGTCTGGGATGACTGATGAGCTGGCATTTTTTTTCTATCCTCTGTCTCTCTCTTTCTGATATGTTGTCTTGATTTCATATATATTTCTCAGCTACTGATTGGATATCATTATGGTACTTTCAAGCTTCCCAATAAATAATTTATTTTGAAAGTTAGATATGTCATAATAAAGCATTAAGACACTCCAGGCAGTGCATTCCTGGTTGATTATATGCCTCCAGTGGTATTATAAGGCACAGGCAAAGGACTGAGTGATTTTAAACACCTGACAAGTGCAATAATCCCCAAGAACTGCATGGCCTGGAGCATCTTACTGCTGTTATGAAACAGAATTTATAAATAAAAATAAGAAGAACAGCCAAACCTATTTATTTATTGGGCATTATGACACTGGTGTGACATCACCAAGGACCAATCAGTAATCTTGATTTACGTTGACTTCTAACAGTCATTTCCTAATGTGAACATTAAAGCCAAATACTTCTAAAAATATTGAACAGTTTTGAGTTTTGTGTGTGCAAAGGAAATTTAAAGGTGAGTTAGTTGCTATTCAGACACATGATCTGTTTAATATATACAGAAAGTCTCCCTGTAGGCCAATTAAAAAACCTTCCAAACAATGTTGACTATTAATTCACATAGTATTTATAACTTAAGTAAGTTAAATTTTAACATCTCAGGTAATAGCTCTGTAAGGACGAGAATGAGATTCCCTTACAATAATAACCTGATATGAATTTCTTTTTCTCCTCTGAAGAAAATTTTAAACAAACATTTTAACAGCAAAGAGGTTATTGGAGATGTAAGAATGTTCTTTGTAGATTATTTTCGAATTAAGAGTAAAAATTCCTGGGTAAAAAAGTCTAGCTCTGAAAGCCACAATATATATAGCTTGTAAAACTGGAGCTGCAGCATATAGTGATAGCATCACAGTGGAGTTAAACAAATATTTTGCTAATGAACAAATATAAAGAAGTGGTTTTTTTGTGTTTTTTTTTTCTTTTTTTCCTGGTACATATACAAAAATAGAACTTCCAAAATGTCTAAGACAATTTGCTGCTGGACATTGAAATCTTCCCTCCCATTCACAGCCTGAGTCTCAGCATAATCAAGAGCTGTTATAATCTTGTGCATAAGTGCAAGCTGTAATGACTTTTCTCTTTGCCTCTGTGGCAGGGAAAATGTGTTCAAGTCATGTGAACCACTCGTAACAAGAATGCGGGATGGCAGTGGCAGGAGTAAAGGAATGCGAAAGGTTCTGAAGCTATTATGCTGCAAATAACATAGGTACCAAAGAAAGATACATTATTGTGCAATTGCTCACTACTGGGCAGGGATTTTTCAGACTGACTTTAATTCAGAATATCCCAGAATGGCTGAAGTTGGTGGAGACCTCTGGAAGTCATCTAGCCCACCCCTTGCTAAAGCAGGGTTACATACAGCATGTTGCCAGAGTGGTGTCCAGTTGTGTTTTGAGTATCTCTAAGGATAGCAACTCCACAACTTCTCTAAGCAACCTGCTCCTGTGCTTGACTACCCTCCAAAACGTGTTGTGTTTCTTTTTTGTTGTTGTTTAGATGGAATTCCCTGCGTTTCAGCTTGTGTCCATTGTTTCTTGCTCTCCCACTGAATACCACTGAGAGGAGACTGGCTCCATCTTCTTTACTACCCTCCCACCTACCAAGCATTTATAAGACGTCCTGAGCCTTCTCTTTTCCAAGCTGAACAGTCCTGTCTCTCACAGTCTATCCTCATACAAGAGAAGTGCCAATCTCTTAATCACCTTCTTGGCCCCTTGCTGGATTTGTTTCAGTATGTCCGTATCTTCTTTGTACTGGGGAAACCAGGACAGGACCTGTCAGGTTTGCCTGACGGTAGAGATATTTTTGCCCAATTTGGTTGGGTAGATACTGTCTCTTCCTAGCAGTTGTCACTCCTCAGGGAAGGACCTATGTTTATAAAAACCACATCCCTATTGTCAACTGTAGCCATGTAGCTGATTGTTCACTTACAGGATCCCTATACTCCTTCTTGAGCCAATCTCTCTCACTGGAAGGATCAAGGAGAAGACCTCTTGAACTCCCATGCCATTGACCATCGCCCCCAGAGCCATGTAGTTATTCAACAATTCAGCAGCTAGAAACTTAAGATGCATATGAAAGGAAAATGTGACCTATGTTAGTTATGCTCTTCCTCACTCCGTATGTGGATTCCTATTTCTCTTAAGTCAGATTCAATAAACGTAACAAAAGAATCAGTAAAATGAACCACGTGTATGTTCCATACATCCATGGTAAAACAACCACTGTTGTCCTGGAGAATGCTTTGAAAAAGACCTGGCTGTCTAGCTACCCAGATCTTAATAGCAGTATTCTGTGCTTGCACAGGGAGCCGTTCTCACTTGTGTGTTGTGTAACACAGAAGCAAGGAGAAGTGCACACATACTGATATAGGCCTGAATGAGCGTGCCTGCATGGCAGTGTCTGTAATTAAGAAAAATATTCCTGATCATTTCATAGATATTTACCACAGAGTAACTTGGCCTGGAAGATCGGATATTGCCTAAAATTTCTGATGAACCATTAAGAAAAAGATTGCCTGTAAATTATGTGTTGATAAACAACACTGAACTCATTCAGACAATGCGCTGGTGTAGCCTGAACTGAGAACACAGGAACTACCAGGCTAGAGCAGATCAGAGGTCATGATGGCTGGGTAGAATGACTCCACATGCAGCCAGCACCAGATGCTGCAGGGGAAAGACTAGCACCTCTGTATGGAGTGTAATGGGGCAGTTTTCCCACAAGAATTGATCTCTCCACAACTCTGCCATTTCTAGTGTGTGTCTTGTACTATGAAGCATTGAGAGTGTTCGTTGGCTTGGGATTCTTTCTTTTTTTTTCACAATTACTTATGTGGTGAAAAATTATCAGAGAATTATGTTTTAGCCTGGTTAACAGTTTTTCTCCCAGACAACTGCCTTTATGATCTGAATTCCTCAGGAGAATCTTATCTTCCATTAAAAAAAAGTCTTAAAACTTTCTTAACAATTCTTAAACAAATTCTGAACAATTCTTAAAAAAAGATCACATGAGGAATGAGCGTGTGATCTGAGACAGCCAGCATGGCTTCACCAGGGGAAGGTCATGCCTAACCAGTCTGGTGGCCTTCTATGATGGAGTGACAGCATTGGTGGACAAAGGGAAGGCAACCAATGTCATTTACCTGGACTTGTCCAAGGCCTTTGACATGGTCCCCCACCACATCCTTATCTCCAAATTGGAGAGATGTGGATATAACAGGTGGGCCACCTGGTGGATAAGGAATTGGTTGAAAGGCCGCAGACAAAGGGTGGTGATCCGTGGTTCTATGTCCAAGTGGAGGATGGTAACAAGTGGTGTGCCCCAGGGGTCTGTCTTGGGACAGGTGCTCTTTAACATCTTTATCAATGACATCGATGATGGAATCGAGTGCATTCTCAGCAAGTTTGCTGATGACACCAAGCTGAGTGGTGCAGTTGAAGGAAGGAAGGGATGCCATTCAGAGGGACCTCAACAGACTCAAAGGGTGGGCCCAGGTGAATCTAATGAGGTTCAACACAGCAAAGTGCAAGGTTTTGCACTTGGGCCAGAGGAATCCCAGGCATAAATACAGACTGGGAGGAGCAATCCTTGAGAGCAGCCCTGCAGAGAAGGACCTGGGGGTCCTGGTGAATGGAAAACTTAACATGAGCCAGCAGTGTGCTCTTGCAGCTCAGACAGCAAATGGTATCCTGGGCTCCATCAGAAGAGGGGCAGCCAGCAGGGAGAGGGAGGTGACTGTCCCTCTCTACTCTGCCCTCATGAGGCCCCATCTGGAGTACTGTGTCCAGGTCTGGGGCCCCCAGTACAAGAAAGACAGGGAGCTGTTAGAGAGGGTCCAGAGGAGCGTCACAAAGATGGTCAGAGGGCTGGAGCACCTCCCCTACAAAGACAGGCCGAGGGAGCTGGGCTTGTTCAGGCTAGTGAAGAGAAGGCTGCGGGGTGACCTCATTGCAGCCTTCCAGTACTCAAAGGGAGCCTACAAACAGGAGGGGAGTCAACTCTCTGAGCGGCTAGATAATGGCAGTACAAGGGGAAGTGCTTTTAAGTTGAAGGAGGGAAGATTTAGGTTGGATATCAGGGGGAAGATCTTTACTATGAGAGCGGTGAAGTGCTGGAACAGGCTGCCCAGAGAGGTTGTGGATGCTCCATCCATGGAGGTGTTCAAGACCAGGTTGGATGGGGCCCTGGGCAGCCTGGTCTAGTATTAGATGTGGAGATTGGCAGCCCTGCCTGAGGCGGGGGGGTTGGAGCTTGATCCTGGAGGTCCCTTCCAACCGAAGCCATTCCATGATATGATTCTATGATTCTATGAAAACCTTCTAAAATCTTAGTAAGTGTACTTTATTTTTGTTCCACTTATATGCTGTAATGCAATGTAGAAACAAAACAAAATTAATGGACTACAGTGGATATTCCTATCAGTTTGCTGTGCCGCAATTGATAAAATAACAGAAATATATATTAAAAAAATACTGTCCCGATAACATGGAGGTGTTCAGAGAATCTCGTTCCCATGGAAATTCCATATTCTGCATAAAGACATCTCGTGTTTAGAGCCTGATTCATTAGCAGTCCATGGGCAAAGATGAGATATTTAATCCATCATTCCATAATAGTGAATCATCATCTGAATTTAAAATTCAAGTGGGTAGAAGGCTTTTTGCATTATTATACCCTGTTCAGCACTGGCATTCCTATGTCATACAAAGATGGTCCTATATCTATCTAATTGTGCAGGGCTGTTTTAGTGTGGCTATGTTAGTGTTGTCACTGTACCATTATATTAGTGTTTCCCCCATATGCACAGGCACACACACACACACACACACACACACACACACACACACACCCTCCCACACAGTCTTCTTAGCTTGTTCCAGCCAATATCATCCAATTAATTGCTTCACATGCTACATTCTTCCTAATGAGGGTGGGCAACAAGGACAGTATGCTGGCAAGCTTTTCTGCTCTGAGCGGAAAGTCCATCACTGCTGCAGAGTACCAGTTCAGTTCTGTGAAATAATCCCTGGCTCTTGTTTTACCCTTCCCTTGGGGTACCTGCTCCACTGAATGACCTCATCGTGCTTGGTGCATTGAGATTTTGAAACTAGCTGCTAACTACTGTGGATGCATTTCCTGACCTTACTGGTGGGAATTGAACCAAAGTCTCTCAAGTGCTGTAGGATCTAATTAATATGCATCTTATTCCAGGAAAGACTCATTACTTTATAGATATTTATATAACGAGTATGTCTTCCATAGTGGTTAATAACTATGAATAAAGTTTCATTTCTGATAGAGGAATAAAGCTTTTGTTTAGATATGGATTTTTAGTTTTATTAAAAAAATGAGGAAGTATGTCTATGATAATCAGGTGAGAGTTCCAAGTGGTCACACAAAGTTTTTTCCTTGCCATGAGTGCTAGCTGAAATCTCCTCTCCTTCCTCATCTAAAATTTGACGAGGAAGTGGGGGGGGAACTAATTTAAGAATTAATTCAAAGCAGTAGCATTGTATTAAAACACACACACAGGCACACGTGCACAAATGTGCTTGTATTTCTCTGTGACACTGTGAGGATAAGTGTCAAGATACATGTAAGAAGCACCAGAGGGTTGAATGGACAGATATTGCAGTCAGTCCTAGCAAAACTACCTAGTTTATAGCTTTATGTTATCCGCTCTCAGCTATCAGAAAGTTATAGCTACATGCTATGTTTGTTGTCTCCTACAGTTCTGTACTGGGAGAGGCAGTGAATAACTGATGCCCTGGGAATCAATGCCCTTTCACTCTCTTCCAGCTGCCCATGATTAGGCTTTTCCATTGTCTCTTAGTTGTCTTTTTCCACGCTGAGGTGTCCTGGAATACTCAGTTGTTCCACGTACAGATGTGCATTAGCCTACTTGGCCTTTTCTATTTTGACTATAACCTTTTTGAAACAAGACCAGATCTGCAGAGGTATTCAGAATGTGGATGAATCACAGATTTATTCAAAGGCATACTGCTGGTTTCTGTTTTGTCACTATTCCTTCCTAAAAATTCATATAACTTTATTTGCTGCTTTGACTGATAATGAGCACTGACCTAATTCTTCCTTGGATCTAGCATGTATTCTTATTGCTGAATCACAATTATCAATTCAGAAAATATTAACTCATATTTGAAGTTAGGAGTTTTTCCTGTGTGCACCAGTCTTTGTTTATTCATACTGAATTTCATCTTTCTTTATGTTGATCAGCTACACAGCTTCATAAGGTCCTCCCGCAAGTCTTCGCCATGGTCTTTTTCCTATCCACCCTGTATTTTGTAAATGCAGAATTGTTCTTGCCCAAGCATAGGTAATATAAAAGGTATTTCAAGAAAATACTATGTATGTTGTTCTTGTGTATATCTTTTTCTTCAAATATGTCAAACCACTTTAAGCCAGGGCTAGTTACACCCTATGCTTTACAGGTGAGAAACTGGAGGATGATTTGGCCACACTCCCTCCATAAGTGAGTGAAAGGCCTTTCTTTCCACAGCCAGTCAGGGTCCACCCTACTGGCTAGGTATCACCTGTCATTTACGTATTCAGAATTATTTATAGAACAGTTTGCAGTATTTGCATTATGAAAGTACTGTTTCAGCCTTCTCTGTAATACTTATTTCTAGCACTTGCAATCATTTTGATTAGTTTAGGATGGCAACACTCATTTAACAATAACAAATTAGAGATTATCTTGGGAGTATAACAAAAGTCTGTCTGCAGAAAAAAGGGAGAATTTCACCCCTAGGTGTTCAGCATTGATTAGATCTCATTACAGAGTGCCTAGAGTGAAAATGGTTCAAAACTGTGCATTTCTCAGTTTTCCATATCCTGAAATGTTGTGTCACAAAACAGTAGATTTGTGTAGGGGCTAGTACTCCCTTTACAGAGCGTGAAGCCAGCCTTAAAGGGACACAATATTTGAGTTTTCTTTCTATCTCTAGTGCTAGACACTCCTAGTTATCACCAGACTTATATGCAGCAGTGTGGTTTGCCTTCCCCCATCATAGCTTTTACAAGAATTTGTAGAGGGCTTCAGTCTTCAGTGTTGTCAATTTGGCACCTTTTGCCTAGTACTAAATTCACCTTAAAAAAACATGTCTACACATTAAGGGTTCTATTCATGAATTACTAACACCTCATTTGCACTTGAATTTCATTCAGGTTAAATGGAAACACCGTGCAATGCTGTGGAATTTACACAAATTTGATATCCTTGAATACAGATTGCTGGTAATGAAACTGACACTTTGTTGTGCATATTAAAGATGCCCAGAAGCCAAAAAAGGATGAAGAATAAGAGAAAAAAAGGATCAGAGCTGGCCTGAATGGGCAAAGTACCCTTATAGAGAGGAGTGGGAAAAGGGAAAGAGGAAATCAAAACAGTTTTGTAATGTGTAGGTGTTCCCCGCAGCTCAGCCCCAGGAGCCAATACAGCTTGGGCTTTTGATGCTTGCTGTATCTGCTTGGAGACCTAGGATTTTCACCTACCTAGGCAGTGACATTCATATGGGAATCTGCGCTCTTCTAAACTAAGTCTCCCACTTCTCATTTCACTTTTGTACTCCCATGAATCTCAGGCAATTGCTGGAACCATTTTCTTATACCAATATTTCTAATGATTCTCCTTTCACATATCTTAAGGTGTTGGGGTTTTTTTGTTTTGTTTTTTTTTGTTGTTGTTGTTATTGTTTTGTTTTGTTTTTTTGGTGTAGAGTGAAGAGCATTCACAAGGGTAGGATTTGGAATTTGACTCAAAAACTGACGTTACTTGTTTTGTCATTGGGGTACCTGAAGCACTGCAGCTTTTCTGCTGAAAATGCTAATGGGGACCATTGCACTCGCTCTTTTGCATGAGATGATCTGTCTCCTTATTCCCTGACTCACACGATGCCAGGCCTGGTGGCTCACCAATCTATGACTTGGACACACAGGTGAGACAGGAATATGAATACTGATAATTGTGTATTCAGCAGAGTTGTAATCAGGTGCATTTGATCTGGAAGAGATTAGTTTAGGAAATACTTTAAAATCCTATTATTATGTCCCACACAACCATATATCATTTGTCAATAGACTGAAGATAGTAAAAGCTTGATTGGTTACAAGAATGGGGCCCACTTCTTAGGATTTTAAGGTCAGTAGTGATCTTATGCTCAAGCTACAGTAGCTCTGTCCAGTGGCACCCATCTACATGCCCCGGTGTATTTGTGGGTAACCAGGTAGAGATCCTGGCTAAAAATTAAAGTAATGAAGATGTTTCTTGTGATGCTAACTCTTGTTCTGCCTGCTGATCACAAGCTGAAATTGCTCTTAAGAGTGAAAACTGCTACAGTCATTGGTGATTATTATTCACATTGGACTTTCATCCCAGCAACTAGTGCAATGTTTATCTTCATGGGTGCAAATACACACTAATAAAGAAGAAATCATGTGAATGGTTAAGCATTTATTTACTACCTTGAGCCTTTATCCCCCATCTTTGCTTAAAACCAGGTTTTGTGTTGTTTTTTTTTTTTTTTTCCATGAGACACAGTTGTCATGGTTTTGTGATTTTCGGTTATTGGTATTCCACATCATAACATCATGTAGTGGATATACCTGGTTCTCAGAAGAGAAGGACTACTACAGTCCCCACAGTACTTTTCTCCTCTGTTACCATTTCCAGCCGGAGGGAAAAGATAAAAGCTCGCAGTATAAAAACTCGTCCCTTTTTCCGCCGTCTCTCGTCTTGGCAGCACCTCGCTCTCCAGCCGTCTTATCGTCAGTAGTAGAGTAAGGCCTACCTTGATTTTGGGACATTCTCTCTCTCTGTATTGGATTTATCAGCTTAAATTGTAATTATATTGTATTATAGTGTGTTGTTTTGCATTCCGATATTTTATTTAGTAAATTAGTTTGTTTCTCCTCAGATTGTTGCCGCTGTTCTTTGCTCTCAGGGCCATCTCCCTACCCTTTTCCCCTTTTCCCTTTTCCCGGGGCGTGGGCCTGTGGATCCCCCGTCCCCTTTGTCACGGAACCGGGCCAAACGCCCGTAAACTGTTGACAGCAGTGCATCCAATTTTCCCTCTACACTGAGTACACATCTGAGAATTATAATGTGGGGGGGAAAAAAATCTGCTGTTTGAGCACTGAGTCACAGTAGACAAAACCTGGCCTCTTGTATCAACTTGAGGCACAGGTAGTTTCTCCACTTTGTCAGCAGTCAGCAATCAATGTCGTAAGTTTAAGGGGTAGAAACAATTAGGCATAAGAAATCCTCCTTTATTCTTTTTTTTTTTCTTGTTTAAATTTCCTTCCAGAAATGCATTTGGGTTGCAGTGTTAGTTTCAAAAGGTCTGCTTGGAAAAGCAAATCTGAAAAAGAGCTGCAAATCATTACTGCAAATTAATATAAGCAAGACTTGTGTTGGAAAGTCTGGCTGCTGTAACTACAGTAATACCAATGTGAGTTGTACTCTGCGCAGGAAACATATCAGGCACATAGTCCTGCTTTTCTTTTGAAGTTCCTTCTCCAGGAATATTAAATAAATAGCCTGTAAACTGTTGAATTCACCACACACTGCTGAGCAGCACGCTATAAGGAAAACAAGCACTAAAGAACATAGACATGACCATGGAAATCTCTGTAAGTTGCTTTCTAAACAACTCTGAAACCGTTGGCTCAGATACATTAAACACAGAAAGAATAAGAACAGGAGAATACCTCAACCCAGTTCCAACCAGTTCCAACTGATTCAAGCCTGTTCTCACCCTCTCCCTCCCAAGTCACTTTTCCAGGAGCAAGTCTTTGCTTTCTGTATGCTGATATGTAAATCTGGCACTGACCTTTCTCCACACTGCATTTATCAGTGCAAATCTGAGCCCATTCTTAAGACCAACAATATCTGCAAGCCATCTAAATGGTCCAATTAGGACAAAACTATCTGCACTATGGTTTTGTACTCCATTAAATAGCTTGGCATCAGCTCCTTTAAGCTGGGCATGCTGAGTTAGGTGGGGTTCACATCAACCTTATCTATGGCATCAGAACCAAAACGTGTATAAAGAACAAATTATCCCTTTCATGATTACATCCAGTATCAAGTCATGCAAGAGGTATGCACAACAGGGATTTTAGCCTGCTGTAGGTTTTCCTGTCATCATGCTACTTTAAAAACAATAACTTGATAAGCTATTCAGAGCCTGAGGATCCGGTTCTGAGGAGTTCTGAGTTTCAAGGTACCTTCCTCTACCAAGGCAAAGAATAATAATCAGTCATAGCCCAGGTTATCAGCTTCCTCTGTTACAGAGTGTTGTGTGATTTTGCTCCATGGTGATGCAGCGTTGCAATGATTTATATCAAAGCAAGAAAACTTCAAGCTGAAACTGCAAAAATTCAGGTAAGGTCAGTGATAGGAACTGCTAAAATGTTGCAGCTTCTCTGAAGCTGGAAAGAAGCCCACTACAAACACTACAAAGCTGAGAATGTTTCCCTGGTCTTTGATTTCTGATTTTTGAAAGGTAGTAATAGAGGCAGCAGGTAACCTAAGACAATCAGGGAATATTTTAACAGAGGTGCCATATATCTGAATTTCACCTATCGCTTCATGCTGTTTATAAATTCCTTTCGTTCATGGAAAGACAGGAAGATGTTACAAATAGAATTAAGGTCTGTAGAGAGTGATCATCCAAGGAAGTGATTATGATGGGTAGCAATTATTTACCTGTATAGCTGTATAGTCATAGGCAGATATTATTAATAATGGAAAAAGTACATGATGGTAATACTAGGTGTTATTAAAAGAATGATTGGAGTGATTCTGTGGTTTGTTAATTAGCAGAGGGCCATAACACAGATGGAAGAAGAAAACTTTTTTCTTCCTTGTTGTTCTGTGCCTGAAAAGTAGGACAGTGAAAAGTGAAACTATGGCCAGAGCACTGTGCTTGAAAACCACACATCGGCACCCAGTGACCAAAGTGACCCTATTTGCTCACACATTCTGGCAGCATTCTCTAAAGGTAGTTTCACAATGTAAAGTGTTGTTTTTTTTTTTTTTCCAGTGTTTCCCTTAATGAAACATGTTTGTCCTGATGTAATTGCATGTAAAGGGAGCTGGATGGCCTCCATCTCTTCCAGTCTTCCAGCATGCATCCGCTCAGGTATCAGGGACAGTGTCTGCACCTCTCCCTGTCAGCCCGTTGACTATTTGCCATGTCAAGCTCTTCTATACCTCAGTTTCCCTTTTTTAATGATTTATACTTAATCATTCTCTTTGTAGCTTAATGTTCAATTCAGCGTCTCCGAAACCCCCCTGATGTGATCTCGGAGGAAGCATCTGAAGCATGGTGAAACCCCAATCCTCCCTCTTGACTAGCTGATCCATTTCAGAGCTATCATCTGTTAGGTTTTTTTCCTGTGAGGTGATTCACTTCTAAACTTTCTCTCTGGACCAGCCATCAGACATGCAAGGGACCAAGAAGTAGCAGGAAGCCGCCTTTTCTCGTTCTGATATCACTGTCTGTGGGGTGTAAAAACAGGAAAGCAGAGAGGAGTCAGGCAGTGAGGAGACCTTCTTCATGCTTCCTAAAAATCCTTTTACTAGAAAATGATGTCAGGCATGTATTTATTACTATACATCTTACCTAACTCAGTTTATGTTTACTGTGGATTTTTTTATAGTGGTTCCATCATGATCAGAATTTTCTATTAGTGATAAGTAACTGAACAGATTTTATGTCAGTTATGAGTACATTAATTTTAAAATTTGCTTTTTGCCAACCACTCTTTTTCTCTTCATGCATTCTCAGAAAGTCAAAGTATACCACTGTCACCAGTTTCTTTTTTTTTTTTTTGCATTCAAAGGCGTAAGAGTGTTTTGTTGAACCATTTAACAAAAAGCCTTCTTAGAACTGCCTATTATGACTATTGGGAACTAAGGCTCTATTGGAAAATTGAAATAACTGTTCTGAGTTGTCTAATGGTGCACATTACTAATAGTTCACTTTTATTGCTTAAAAATCTCATCTTTATCTCTGCTCCGTTCTTTAGATGACATGCTAAATACTTCATACCATATTTTTGAAACAAAAGTGAGCATTTTCCATACTTTTATCCTCTGTGGAGTCATTTGCTGTAGAGGATTCCTACTAGTGTGACTTTTTGAATCTTCAATACACATTATTTTCTACAAACTTTCAAGCAATTGGTTCTTTCAATATTATTTCAGGGTGTGTTGGTTTTCAGGAAACAGGCATCGCAGCAGAAGTGTTACTGGTATGTATATTAGGATAGATAAATGTGCTTTTACATCTCTATTTAAATTGTTCTTTGATGAGTTTGTCAGAACAGTACACACAGAACAGCATTAGTAGTACGTATAGTGAAGTACGTATAGTAGTAATGTAGTAAAGGGGAAAATATCACCTTTGTTCTTTCTTAGAAGATGTAGTTGCAAAGAGCAGAAAGGTGGGGACATGGCAAGTGTTGCTGGTTCTGTGACACCACGGCTTTGGCAGCAGGGCACAGTGCTCCTGGGGGAGCCAGGCTGGAAACACTAAGAAGGATATGTTGAGAAAACAGCAATATTTTTGTGACTCTCTCCCCTTCAGGGCAGCTGACACACCTGGCAAGGAGGGTGCTGTGAGGGACTGGGATGCTCCTCTCTGCTGGGATCAAGGCAGGAGCTGCTGCCACAGCTGGCAGCTGTGGGTCCCCTCGTCTCACACCACTGCAAGCACTTTGGGGAGGAAAGCGGGCTCCTCTGGGAGCAGTAAGCACTGGGCAGCCCATGAGCACTGGGCGGTAGGAACATATGGGGTTTTTAACCACGTCTAATAAAAACCCAGCTGCCAGAGGCAAGCAAGAGGATGGGAATGTGATTGTTCTCTGCCTGGCCTCATTGTGAAGCTTGCTGTTGAATTCCATGTTAGTGGAGCCAAAAACAGCAGAACTGGTATTAAAATGTAGTTCTAAGGCATAACAGCATTTTTGGTTTTTTGTTTTTTAATAGCACGATTAGGAAAGTTGATCCTTTATGGAATACTTGGCTAAAATGAAAAGGGCGTCAATATTTTTTTTACAAATAAATACATATCTGAATTTCATCAAACAGGATCCTCGTAAAAATAATTACAAAAACAGATATTAGCTGAGCGTGAGCCAAACAACCCTTTGTTTACCTGAATTAGAAAAAGGATGATTAATGGTAATGAGCGTGTTACATTACTCATTTGTCAAAAAAGATCAATAATGTTAAATACCCCAGGAATGTCATCAAGCTGCCCCCAGCACTGTGCAAGTTTTATGAACAGTTCTAGCAGAAAACTCTCTGAGGGGCTGCTCCTCCACACCTATAGAGCTGCCTCCCTCCTCCTGTTCCTTCTCCTCACATGGTGCTAAGGAATGAGGTCTGCTTGTAGGCAGAAAAAAATTTCAAAAATAAGGATGGCCATTTTTTTCACTTCGGTTATTTTGCAGTTTGGATCATTTCACGAGAGCAGGTATAGTTTCAGTCAGGCAAAACATTAATTCCACAGATGGGGTGGAGGAGAATGGGTGAGCCCATGGGTGCTGCCTGTGCACCCAGAGTTGGGGCAGTGCGCTCTGCTGTCCCTGCTGCCACCATGCAATGCACAGCAGAGCCTGGGGAGAGGCCAGGCTGTTGAGGGATCACACTTTGCTTGTGGCAACACTCTCTCTCCTTAGCTGCTCTGTAATTATTTTTTCATTTCTGTGCTTCTTCGCGATTCAATGCAAATTCCTGCAGGCAGCAGCACCTGCCATGGAGGACCAATTAGTGGTCATTGTGGGAGAACGTGTGCTGCTATATCGAGGTGGTGCTGAGCTGGTTCCTATTATGAGCCTTTTTCCATCAAGAGTCCTGAGATAACAGGAAATGGTGGAACAATAAAGCCTATGTAATAGTTTAAAAACAAATGCTTAGAATTTATATTAATTAAATGAACTCTGACAAGTAATTTTCTGGAAAATCTTTTCAGAGTTATGTTAACATTCAGATTCTTTAGATTCAAGGACAGATTCCCTTAGTTTGCACAAAATGGGATGCAGACTGTCATATCATCTCACTGATTTTTCAGAGTCCTCCTCTGATCCTCAGTCAATTTACCTTTCCCTCGGCTTGCTTTTTCCACCTACAAATTATGTACATTGTTATTTAAGTACCTGAGAGAGAAATTTCACATTTTAATTAGTGTTTGTAAAATGCTTTGGGTTACTTGGATCAAAGTGTGATTTATTATTCAGTAATGTATATTACTGCACTGTAGGTGTGCATGTGCATGTTGCAAAGTGGGGTACCAGTTAATCTATTCGTACTTACTTTATATAATATGGGTTTATATAATATGGGTTGTTATAATTCATATTCTGTAATTTCCAACAAGTTTGATTAAAGGTGTTTTGATTTTTCACAACATTGACTTTAATACATACTGTAGTGCATTTTTATGTGAAAAAGATGTTATCATATGAAGGGAAAGGATGGCTAACACTCTGAATTGCACTCTTCTGTACTTTTTAATTGAGCTTTTTGGTCCATCTGAAAAAGAATACATGCATATCACACTGGCATAAGAGCATCCAGGGAGATGAGGTCTGAGTTCTTGGTTGTGATTTTAGGACAGCATGCTGGTGAAAATCCCATCAAAGCTATGATGTCAAGCCAGTGTGCAGCTTGCTGGAACACTGGAGTGCGCTGGAACCCAGGACTATGCAGGCCAGGCATATGAGCACTATTAACAGGATTTACTTTTACTAATTCCTGTGTGTGAGACCCAACAGACTGGAACAAGCCAGGGACTGTATATCTACATCCTCAGAGAGATAATTTGCCAGTAGGAGTGTTTCCCACCTGAGTATTAAGACTCTGAATCAATCAACTTTGTTTACATTTTCTTGAAATGAGCAGATTTCTCTGCTCATTTTACTTTTCAAGTACAGGTGATATTCCACAGGTTGAGAATGTCAGACCAGGAAAGCCTGAGATTCACTCTAGTGCAAATCCACACTTCCAAAGGTATCTGGAAGCTTGAGTCAGCCAAGTGAATGTGTGCTATCACCATCATCATTCAAGTCCTCTTAAACCTTAATTTCTTTCTATCTCTGCCCTGTTCACGGTAGGTTTGTTCCTTGTGATGGTCCTTCTGAGCCCACTTATTCATTACTGAGCAGCAAGTGAGAGAGAACAAGAGGAGGAGGAACCTACGGTTTTAGCCCTTAAAAGCAAAAAAGCTATCAGAAATGTGCAGATTGGAAGAGCAGAGTGGGATATCCAGTGATGGAAAAGGTACAGGTGGCAGACAAGGAAATGCTCAAGGGAAGTCTGAAGAAGGAAAGCTGAGGGCCTGGGGAAGCTGTGCAAACCCATGTGATGGGGAAAGAGGCCCTTGGCCTTGTGTGATGCTGCAGGTGGAGCAGCAGTCAAGCAACAAAGTAAGAAGAGGAAAAATAACGTTAAACTGCAGGGGTACAAATGCAGACTGTTCATAAGATGAAGGGGCGATAATATGTCAGTACAAAAGCCCTGGGGAGTCCCCAAAGACATGAGCTGGTGGTGCTTGCTGGAGCTGCAGTGCAGTGATCCCCCCTCAAACATACTCCTATATTTTTTTGGAGTCTGTGAAGTTAGTAGCAGTGCAATTATAGCAAACCTGAACTGAAGTTAATTACTTTTGTTACTAGCAATCAGATCAACTGCATCATTTTGATAGAATTGAATGCATGACTGAATGCATGACTTGTACTGGAAAAAAATAAATAAAAATTTGCTGGGTGGTGTTGACCACAAGATTGAATTGAACTTCAGTGCAGTTTCTTATTGATGAATATACTATGGATGTAACTGTATATATATTGAAACATATATGTGTAAGTATGCAATTGTGTGCCCCACAACACATTTATAAATGTTTGTCTCAGTTTTGTAAAAAATACAAATGTAAGTGATTAACAGTAGTTCAAAGCAAAGCTGACTCTGATAAATTAGAAAAGGAATTCACTATGCTTTTTTAAAGCTGAATTCTTGCACAAGAAGCTAATTCATAATATTGGGGAAAAAAATAGGAGGATCTGCTCAGGATTGCAGCCACTATGGAAAGGTCTGTTATAATCTATTTTCTCTTTCCTTCCGGTCTCCAGGGTTTCACTCTTCCATGTGACCCTAAAGGGTGGACACAAAAGATACGTATTTACTTGAAAGGCGAGAAATAATAAAATAATATGTCTTGACTTTAAGTGGTTCCACACAACACTGGCTCTTGAGTCTGATTTTCTTGCCTGTCTACATATGGCCCTCTCTCAGTTCTTTTGCTATTGTGTTCAGTGTCACTTTTGCTGAAGGGAAGTGGCTGAAATGTCACTTTAACCAAACATCTTGAGATTTTAGAGGCAGTCCTGAACTTGAAAAGAGGCTGATTCTCATGAGAAAATCCTGCTGCTGGACAGGGAGATGTAAATCACGGCTGGCTTCCAAAATTAGCAAGAAAACAGATTTTTTTGCAAAATTGTGTAGACAGCAAGGCTGGGCTCTGACAGCCTGAGGAATCCAGCTTCACCATGACATAGGGCTGTGCAGCTCACCTGCATGCCTGCTGGAGATGTTCTGCTGGTACCAACCCAAGGGTAAAGCTGTCACATGCCTTCTTCACACCTTCCCATGCTGTCCTCAGCCCCTGTCAGTGTTACACTACAATTTTCATTGTTATTATTCTCCCTTATTTTAAGCTTCCGATTACTCCTAATCTTCATTGCAGGTCAGGGAAATGTAAGGTTGCTGCCAAGCACTGGGGTCCTGAGGGACTGGCTGTGACTGCAAACAGCTGCACGTACTGTCCGTGCTGCTGCTATTATGGTCTGAATGGGAACGGATGGTGGAGAAAACTGGAGCTCTATGCCCTCCCCAGGGACCAAGACCTGCCTCCCCTTGGCCAAGACATGTCCAGCTTGGGTGAAGGGTACCAGATATATACACCAAAGGACAGAGTGACCACTGGCTGTATCTCTTCTTGGCCAGCTCTTCAGTTTGTATTATAGCTCCTTATCTACACCTCACTTAAATAAGTCATTACTCATCTTTTTATCTCCTAACAATACAGACAATTTCACCTTCTGCATTTTATATGGTACTGTCAGTACCCTCTCATATTTTTGATTTCAAGAGCTTTCTCTGAACCTTTTAATTTCCAAGACTGGAAATCTTATTCAGACAATAATTCACTCTTTAAATCTCTCTACCCTTATATTCACTGCTATAATCCAATGTATCCCATTTTTGCATCTCTTCTTAGATTTTCCTTCAGAGCTTATCTTTTCTCTTACCAGTAGCCAGTTACTTTAACCAAATGTTTTAGCATGCTAAAGAATAATTTGAATACTCTTTTCCTTTCAGGTTTTGGGAGGTTTTTTTTCTTTCTTTCAAAAGATGCTAGATAGATTGGCCATGGGATGACTTATAGAGAGTATGATGCAAGCACATTGATATCATCTGATGCCTGTGAAAACAGATATTTTCTCCCAAGTCTCATGCTAGAGATACAAGATCAAAGGTAGGTGTCCTATGGCTTGGTGGTAATTTCCAGTGAGCACAATTAGAGGAAAGTAGTTTCTTATTTTCTGGCAAGACTAGCCTGAAGAATGGAAAACATATTTTCCATTATTTTTTAACTCACTGGCAGGACTTCCTCTCATTTACCCTTACATACGTGCATAGACACAAATGCATATATGAGTATACATTCATTACATATGTACAGAACAAAATAACTGTGTTAAGGGTTTAATGCTACCAAGGAGTCAGGCACCTGTTACTCTGTTCAGACTGATTCAGCTGTCATGTGAACTTGAGTTATTGTGATGATTGATGACTACTGCTTTAAGCCATATGCTATATTCAGCATCAATATTTTATATTTATAGCTTCCTGTATTGAATACTTATATTTTTACTTTTTATCAGCAATTAAAGTGTTTTTTTTTATGTGAAAAGTAGTGACCAAAATAAGGTAATGTTTGTTCCTTGATATCTCTCTCTTTTTTTTTAAGCGGCTGACAAAACTGAGACCATTTCATGTTTAAGTAGAAATGAGAGCCAAAAGGGTGAATCGCCTTAAGATCAGCTGCTAGTGGTGGTTCACATACAGAATTGCTGTAGTCATTCAAGCAACCTCAGCTGTGGCTGGAGGTCTTTACCTGAGGTCCCAGAGATTTGCTGTTGCTGATGATAAGGCTGGTGGAGCATGTCTTCTGCCAGTAACAGCTTGAAAGGATGTTCCTGCTTATTCTCAGCCCCTCAGGGCAGCTTGTAGTGCTTGGATGCTCTGAGGGAAAGGTTTTGTGGGATTTGCGTTACCCCTTCTGTAAAGCATAAACTGCATCCAAAAGCATCTGATGTTTAGCTGGTTTTAAAATTTTACAAGATTGACTATAAATTTTTCCTGTAAGTGACAAAGACCTTTCCAAATCTAGTGTAATTTCTATTTATCTATTTATTTATTTTTTCCAAGTAATACATGGAAAAAAGTTATGCAGTGAACCTATTATTTTGCACTGAATTAAGTGGGGACTTAAGTAGTTACCACTTCTCTCCCTCCCCTGATTGCAATATATGTTTATATAGTAGTAGTTACTCAGATGATTTAGTTTCCTTGTCTGTTGCACTGGAGGAGGAGTGACAGTAGGAGAGGAGGAGGTAATGGCGGATTTGATCTTTAAATTGAACTTGCAGTATAGAAGATGTTGCAATGCCTGGTTCATAGCAGTGCCTGAAGTGCAGGACAACAACTCACTCTCTGCCCCTGAAATGTTATTAGCCTTCTTTACTCCTCCTTCCAAAATAAAACACAAAATAAATAAAGCTTCCAGCATCAGTAAACTTCCTGCTGTTTGAACTGGCAGGCAGCCAACTCATTTGGACTGCTCTCCCCACTGGTATAAAACACTCGTGTAAGCAAAGAAAAAAGAGAGGAGGCCCTTATGACTACATGTAAAAGAGTGCCTTGCCAGTGTTCTGATTTGAACAATATAGCAAGAAATCTTGGGCTCTGTGTTTAAAAACAAGCTTGCTCATAATCCTTTTATTTTCTAGTTTTGAGCATTTATCTCTTAAAACCACACAATCATGCATCAGAATGAGGAAAGAAACAAAATCCCATATGAAAATCCTCATTTGAAGTTTTACTTGGGATTCAGGAAAACAGGGACAAAAAAAAATCTGTAAATAGATGCAGTGCTTTTCCAGGAATTCAGTCTGTATCAACCAGAGAGCAGTAGCGCATGTGTTTGGATTCTCTGGTGAGGGCCTGTGCTCCACGCCAAATTAACAAATTGCACATGCAGGGGTTTGAGCTGCATGGGTTCTTCTCATTCACTTAAATGTATTTATGATTTGGTTATGGAAACATCCAGATTCTGTCCTACATTTTCTAGGAATGTAAAAGACAGACCCTGCAGAAGGGCTGTTTTTGCAAAGGATATTTTCCAAACACTGATTTATTTTTTTTTGGGGGGGGAGGAGGATTTTTGATAACCCTTAACAATTAAAAATCATTTGTTGTAAGTGATGACAACACACAACGTAGGACGTTTCACCACAATCAGCTACCTCGAGACTTGAACCCAGGTTACTGTCTGTACATTTCAGTCTGTTTCTGGATTTACACAGGTGAAATGTTGACCTAGAGGAATATGGAACAAACCACTACAGCTTTAAGCTGCAGAGGTTTATCAAGGAAAAAAAAAAAAGGCAGAAACAAAGGCAAGCAGATGGCTAAAGATGAAGGTCACATCAGATTGAGAAGTTTGTCAAAATGTGATGACATAGGTAATCTGTAAACTGTTATTGCACCTAGCTGGAGGTGCTGAAAAACATTTTGAAATTACAAAAAACACTGGAGTCACCAGCACACAGGCAGGAATGATAGCCTGGAGTGGTTCTGCTCTATGGATGAATGCCAGATGTGGAAAGCGACATATCTGGAATTAATGATATTAAACATGCTTTTCTTTTATGCTCAATAATAACTCTATTATGATTGATACAAACCGCAGACACTTTATCTAGTACAAATGGAATCGTCTGTCATTGACTATATTAAATCATCAATTTCTGCATGATGAGGATCGTTTAGGGTAACTAATCATCTGTCTCGTTCTGAAGTCTTTAAGGCTGATCAGATAACGTTTTGAATACTGCCTGAGCAACCATGACAATCTAACCCTTCCATGTAAGGATTGAGAGGGGCCCATTATGCCGTCAAAGCCTGTGGAAATATCACAGCTCTTTCTCTACATAATACCCTGCTGTAAATAAATCACTCTCCACCGCAAACTTTATTGATCACAAGCACTTCCATGCTTGTGTCTAGTGAAGTCTCTACAGAATAAAATGCTGCTTTATATTTTGTCTTGTCAAAATATTAAACGGCTCTGTCAAGCGGAGTCAGGCTAGCAGTGATGGTGTAATTCTGCTGTAGCCCTTCTCATTCCCTCTTTCTATCTCAGCTGCCAAGCTTACAAAGCAGGATTTTTTTTTATAAACTTTCCAATTATAGTCTCGTAAGATTATGAAGCCTTAAGATAAAGTATCCTAATTTAGAGTGGTGGAGTACTGAACCACTAGACAAGAGACTGCTAGATAAAACATTTCTCACAAGGAAAAGATAACCTGGCTTATTTATATACACAACATTAATGGGCAGTAGGAGATAGCCTAGAATATCTCTATTATTTTACCAAGCGAGATAGGGGAGAAATATTTGAATTAATTCAGGCTCAAAGTGTTTATTATTCACGGACAAAAAAACTATCCCCTAATTATGAGACAAATGTACCAAAGGAGGACACTGCAAAACTCCCGGTTAGCACAGCACTTTGCATTTTCACAGTGTATTGTTAGTTTGCAATTCTGTAAATGAGATCGCATAGTTGTAGCGAAACAGGAACACTGTCGTCGTTTGAGAGGCAGAGTCTGCTGCTGCCTCTGACTTCAGCTCACGTTGTGTTTATCATCGGATGGTCTCACTTTGACACTACTTAGCCGCACCGAGCCGAGCTCTGCCCTCTTATAACACCCTGTGAGCCTCCCGAGAGAAAACCTGGGGTCTTGCAGAACCTTGCTGAGATCAGCCTGTGCAGATTGTAAGGAGGTTTGGGGCTGTCCTTAGGCAGAAGCTGGAGCACTTTCAGGGCTGCTCTAATTTGTAATAGTATTCACCACCTCAGGATTGCAGGAGCTTAAGCTCTGTCATGCATTCCCACATGCTTCTCACTCCAGGAAAGACAGAATAAGAGCCAAGAGTGGTGGCATAAAGCTCTAACCTGTGCTGAAAATAAGGCTGAAACACAGAAACAGGGAGCTGACAATGACTTTCTGACTTCTGGGCTTCTCTGGGAATCAGGGAAAATCTGGTCTCAAAATCACCATGTTTTATTCTCTTCCCTATTTGATTTTCATGCAGGCAGAGTTTCTGTTCAGGAAGCATGAATGTAGAGCTCAAAGCCAACGTTATTTCTTTGGGTCTTTTTTTTTTTTTTCCTGTGGCATATCAAAACCTGTATTAGGTGAAAGAGAGAACAGCAGAGAGACCATCCACAGAGGGAGATGGGCAATTGTGAAAAGAGGTCGAGAACAGAATAGGAAAGAAGGAACAGCAGAGCTGGAGGCCAGCGGAAGGACAGAGGCCGTGAGTAGGAGGTGGACCCACTCATCCCACACGTAAACTCTTTTCACTGAGGCAGCGGGGAGCAATCTCTCTGAAAAGCACCTACCACAAGGAAGGCCTGACTCTTCCTGTGCCTTATAGACATGACTGAAACAGAGATATTCAGTCTCGAAACAAAAGCAGGCAAAGTGAAGTTACGAATGACTGCAAAGGCTCATGAGCAGGAGAGTGCTGGCTGTCCCCGTGAGTGAGAGCTGCACCGCTGGGTTGCCCAAATTGCACGTACAGTTACCTGAAACAGTTCCTTCATGTGAATATGATCAGAGAAATCTACTTTTAAATTGATCTTAGTCAATAAGTATCCCAATAACATAATATTGCTTTGGGCAAAATCTGAGTCAACTCACTTTGCAAGAATTCTAAAATGTGCTAAAACAATCCTGTCCTTCTTCCTCGTCTTAGGCTCTTACTGCTCTACAAATTTCTCCCATCTGGAAGAGATTAAAAAGTTTTGTTTTGAGACTTCAATAACTTCACTTCTTCTCCTTTTCTGTAACTGTAATATTTGTCCAAATGGGAAAAAATTCAGATCTATGATCAGACTCCTTGAATAAGATAAACAACTACTTTATTTAAAGCATGCTTCCATGAAGTAGTTCGCAGCCCGTTAGCTTCCACAGTTTTTGTGTGCCTGGCAGGTAATGGGAGGAGAAGAGGGAGGAGGAGGAAGGGAGAGGGAAAACAGATCACCCGAGTGGTGTGATTTGGTCGAAAGCTCCAGACTTAGAAAATTTTTGCATACTAACATCTGAAACAGGTGATTCTGGGCTCATTTTGTGAGTGTTGAGTTGCTGTGTGTCGACCTTATGCTCCTGAGCCTTCTCAGATGTGTAGCCAGGAGGGATCTGGCTGTGTGTGATTTTTTTTTTACATCTTTCAGCTAAATCAGAGGTCCTGATGCAAAATGCACTCAGGGACAGCACAGGGAATTGTGACACTCCCTATAGGACTTTTCCACCATAAACTAATAAATGGATTACATTGATCTTTGTAGTTTTTTCATCTGTGACCGCTAAAATGTGGATAAAGTCTTTGTTTTAATATTTAATAATAATCTTCATTTAATCAGCAATCCAAGCATAATTTATTGGATATCTCTTAGATTATTGTCAATAAAGATTTTATGTGCCCGTTACTAAGGGTTGGGAATAGGTACATAGCTAAGTAAAGAAAATGAAATTCACATTAATGGAGTGCAGAAATCTGGAGCTGTAATCAGAGGGAGGAAACGCAAGTATCAACAGTGGGTAAAAGCAAGCGTATTGCTCCACATTTAATGGCTGACTGTTTTAAGAACCCCAGTCGTCTCCTCTGGTCAATCATTAACTGCTAGGAAATGTCCTCCCATTAGCTGTTATTGCTTAACAACAAGTTAATAATACATGTTTAACCATATTCACTTTTTTTTTTAACTGCCCCATAACAGCATTGGTGAGAGCTCAAGAGCAAATGAGAGCTATATCCACAGAGCTGAGACCCAAAGCAGAGGGATGCAGGCACTCCATCTCCTCTGGAGCAGCTGCGTTGCGCACCTGCCTGTGGGTCTTCACCATGCTCCTACACGGCTGTGATGTGCTTTGTCAGAGGTGGCTGCTGAAATGTTTGCAACCAGGCAGAAACAGCAAAAGCCTGTGTTTGGAAACCTGAGGACTACAGATTGTACGGAAGCTGATCATATAAACTTGCACTTTATTGTTTACAGTGTTGATTTCTACTGTTTTACAAGTAAATGCCGACACCACTCCTTTTCCATTTTTTATTTTTTTTCCCTTTTTTCTCCTTTAGTTCACTTTTCCTCTCCTTTTTTTTCCTCTTTTTTTCTCCTTTTTTTTACTCTTTCTTCCCTCCCTTTTTCACTTTTTTTCTCTTTCGTTTTCTCCTCTCCTCTCCTCTCCTCTCCTCTCCTCTCCT
>NC_034413.1:54802455-54869375 GCF_002078875.1 Numida meleagris
TTTTTCTTTTCCCTTTTTTGTTTTTCTTTTCTTTTCTCTTTTTTCTTTTCTCTCTCTCTCCCTTTTTTTTTTTTTTTTTACTTTTCCTTTCTTTTTAACTCTATACTTTCAGTTGGTCTATATCCCCTCTTTGGAATTAGTTTAAATTCAGAAAACAAACACTAGAACTACTGGTTTAAGAATTTTTTCAAGAATTGTTTCAAACACGGACTGTCATGAGCTTAAAAATTAAGATTTCTTTCCTACAGGAAAAACAGAAATGCACAGTACAGGCTAACATGTAGGGAATTTGGCCACCAGTGTTCAGGTCTGTCCTAACAGCACATCTATGTTTCACATTGACTCCAAAGACCCGTGGGCAGAATTTGGCCTGTTATCTGAGGAAGGGCAAGTAGGCAATTTATTGCAGTTAGATCCTGAAAAACAGATCCACAATTATCAAATAGCAGAATCTGTTAGTTCTGCTGCCTTCAGTGAAATAACAGATCTCCATGGAAATAGGATTACAGGAGTAACCATATTAGATTAAGGTTCATCTGGCTCAATTTCCTGTCTCTGACAGTAGTCAATACTTCAGAGGAGAGTGGCAGAAGCAGAGTATTACATGTACATTTTTTTCTCTAGGTGCGTAGAATCTAGCTATAAAATATTCTTTTCTTTCTTCTACTCCTTGCTTCTTTCTTTCACTTTCCTCTTGCTTGTCTTGGTTCTTTGTCTCTTGAAGTGATGCTTTCTGAATTTTGAGCTTAATTGAGAGAATTGTTGAACTATGTCTGAATCACATGGGCTTGGTAAGTGCTGTCGGGAATGTAAAAACTCAGTGCAGTGAATTTATTGAGGTTTAAGACTTGTCTGCCCAGTTGGTGCTCTTAGAGCACTGGTGTGGTTTCAATGCCAGCACACACACAGAATTGCTATTTTGAATCTGTAGAATAGTAGTTTGTTATATCTCAGAGAAACATCCTCTACAAAGAGTCACTAATTTTACAATAAAACCAGAACTAACACACTCTGTTATGTTCAGTATAGATGATAGATGCTGTCCCTCTTGTATATGGTCAATCATGAACATAAAAACCAACAACACATTATCACACATAATCTCTCCCTCAAACAAAGTCCCTTTTAAATTTTGATCTGGCTCTTGGGTTCTGACTGGTGGTCATGAACTAACTGGTGTGAGATGCCAGCAAGGAGCTCAGTAACCAGCTATATATATGCTATTTTAATTATAAATATCAGCTTCCCTCATCTTTGTACCCGAAGTTGTGCTTGGAACCAAAGATTCCCACTGTTTGATGATGACAGACAATAGAGCTTCGAGCATACCTTCTTCCCTCCAGGAAACAAATATAGTCCACATATGTTTTACCATTTATTTAGTTTTTCTTCAACCAAGTAAAATTCACACTTTGATCTCTAGATATTTAAGGTTAAAAAAAAAAAAAAAGGAATCTTAATTTTTGGGACTCTTTTTTTTGGAGATTTTTCTTTCAGAAGTTTCTTTTTGTGTGTGTGGACTTTTACATTTGACCCAACCCATAGGGGAGAACTGACCACTGCGCTTACATTGCAACCTCATTGACCAGCAGTTGAATACCCAACACCAATACTGAGATGTACATACTGGGAACTGTAGTACAACTTACTTGCCAAGCAGCATACTGATTAATTGTACGCAGCAGGACATCTTAGATGTTGCCAAAAGATGTTGTTGGAGTAGCTATAAAGGAGTAACTTGAAGAGTTAGTGACAAATTAGCATTACCTTGTGAGTTCAAACTAAGGAGAAAGGGCAACCCCTTATGGATTTTGCTTTGTTCCCCTTAAATAAAACCTCTGGATCCAACATTGTGAAGTTTTTTCTTACCAATGTATGTCTTTCTTTCTTGACAAATAATAATTTAATGCCATTTGTAGCTAATGTTTTAAAGATAAGTCATTAAAGAAACAAATTTTAATTCCACAGGTTTCCGTGGACTTATTGGGATTATAATGAATTAAAACACAATAAAACATAACCTGATTAAGGTTATTAAGAGGTTATATCATCCTTAAGCCATACAAAGGCTCATGAATAAAGGAGTGGCTGTCAGCTGAGAGGTCTACAGTATGATAAAAAACATGAAAAAACCAAAAATACTTTCCCACCTGGAAGGGTAAGACAAAGATTTACTGTCACTGGATGTTCTGAAAAGTCCTTTTCTTCTTTGCAGCTCAGGCTGGAGAATGTCCAATTCATTTTTTCATATCCAACTATGAATGAAATAGAAAGTACTATGATTTTTTCTGTAGTTGGAATATTAGCAAGTGTTTGTTATATAGGATATCAGCACATTGTGATATTAGCAAACTCAGAAATAAAAAGGTGGCTATGTCTCCTAGATTTTTCCAGGTTTATTGTACCTCACTGAAGCAACAGAAAATCAGTACAAAAATCCACTAACCCAACCACTCTGCTGAGCACAGAGAGCAAGCGTCCCTTAGCAAGCCTTATAGTATCTCATCCATTTATTAAAGCTGGCCAGATAAACTAACAGCTATGTCACTCCTGCAGCAATTTTCAGGAGGCCACAACTCCATGAACCTGAAACTTTGACTGCTGACAAGAAGTTGCTTGAAGCAGAAGTGTTGCAAAGAAGCCGCCTTCCCCACAGCATCGCTGCCCTGGCTGCTGTCCCCATCTGCTCGGTGGTGCTGTGGGGCAGGCATGCCAGCAGGCTCCGAGCAGCAGGTCCCGCGTGCTGCTGAGTTTCTCATCAAACACCCTGTGCTGCATGGATGCCTTCCTCCAGGTACCACGCGCTACAGACAGCCCTGGCTGTGAGTCTGACAGGTGTGCACTTGCCTATGATTGTAATGAAGATGCAACTGAAGATGCAGATATGCATTCTCTTAGGGGAAGGAATACAGAGATAAGTGGAGTCTTTTGTTTTGTTTTTTTTTTTTTTTTAAATTTCAGATTCTAACTACTTTCTTTTGTAGCTAATCAATGTTGTAGCAATTCACCCTCCCTGATTTTTATACCTGTGGCTGGCGATGATGGCTGAAGTAAAAATGCAAGCACAGCCCACATTCATCTTCCTATAAACTTGTTGCACTTGTCCCAGCATTCACTGTTAGTTTGACTGCAATACTGGATTGTATTTCAAAATGTTTTTGATGCTGCTTTTTAAATACACTTCTAAATGGGTTATAATCTGTATAATCACAGTAGTGTGAGATGTAGAAGCAGGAGACAGGGAAACTACTATAGGAGAAAGGATTACTGGTGCATCTGACTTAAAAGCAGTATCTTATACCTTATGCATTGTAGGTAAATCATTCATAATTGTGCTTGGCCAGCTTTGCAACTTCTCATCTGAAGGAGAAAAATTACTGACTCCTGCAGTGTCATTTTATGCCCTCATGCATGAGAAAATTCACTGCTATTCACTTAAATAACTTTTTTTTTCTCCTTTCAGTCTTCTATTTATTCTATCAGAATTAAGCATTTTCCTGCACTCCCAGAAGTACCCTCTGGGTAAACTCACATTTACCTGGCCTTGGTTCTGGCATTGCCAGCACATTCTGTGTAATTGCAGTGCTTTATACTGTTTATTACAACACTGTATGCTTTCATCTACTGAGGGTGGCATCCAGGAGAGCTACATTTATGCTTTAAACATAGACACCAAAAAGACTCAGAAATGCTAAAGATAAGAGTATGCTTTGTTGTAGGCATGACAGCAGCAAGTTACAAAACTTCTTCATCTTTAGCCCTCCATAGTGGCATGCTGCTGCAGCTATAGGAAAGGCTATGCAAGAGTAGGGAGCTATGATGCTCCAGTTGTGCCCCTGCAACACAGTTATTTACAGCTGAGATGACTAGTCCTCTTGGTTTTTCTGCATTTTAGCAAAAACAGCAGATAGCTGCTGTCAAGGCACCATGTCTGACTGCTGCAGACTGACTGCATAATACTTCTAGCAGCATTATTCACAGGAATTACTAACTTCAGCCATGAAGCTGTGCAGTCGATTGCAGAACTCTGTTATCTCACATAATAAATTAGGTTTATTAAACCAAGCCTTGAATTAACTGTCTCATTTGAAACTCAGTCTTAGGCTTTCAGGTCATATTTTTTTACAAATTAACCTGAAAACACTGATGGCACAAGTAATGTTGAGAATAATGTACATTTCCTTTGCTATGGGCTAGATCTTCAGCTTATCTGAATGTGCGTATGAGGAATGTGGGCAGAGAAGTAGAGCAGAATTCCTTGTGCCCAAAGTTGTGCCTGGTGCCCATGCGCACTGGGAATGCTTGGTGGGTGCAGGGAAAGGGGGACGTGCTCTTGTGAAGCATCCCAGGCCGTTAGTTTCTTCATCTCTTCTCAGCTGGGCACGGGATGTGGGCCTCCTTGATCCTCAATGTCTTTGAAGTGATGCAAATCTTGAGTGTAACTAAGCTGACTCTTTTCTTCCAGCTGGCAGTTTCACTCTAAAGACTTCAGTCCAGCTAAATCTGGGGAAGAGAATGAAGGTGGAGACTTGTGCACATCTGAAGCTGCTGTTTCTAGGTGGTCTTCAGGTTCACGTAGCCAGAGCTGAGCATTCCTGGTAGGTGCTGGATTAGGGAGCTTTGTTTTGCAAAAGAGACAAAAATAATTTTTGTCTAGTCTTAGACTGGCATTAAAAACCCCTCACTTGCAGCCCAGCTGATATACTTAGTGTCACACCACTGTACTTCTTGTTAAGAATATTTAAAATCCTGATGGACTCAGCGCTTCCTCTCACTCACTTAGGCATGAACTCAGAAGAAAAAAGCTGAAAGGTTTTGCTTAGCATGATACCAAAGCTTCTTAATTCTAGCATCAAAGGACAACAACTTTCACCACGGTGAAAGGGTTAGTCATTTTGTTCTTTCTGCATGTATGTAATGTCTTTGCTAGGGCTACTAACAAGGTCATCAGTTTGGTTTTTAGCTTGTATTTTGTATTAAGGCTCGAGTCGAGAACATTAGCTATTTCACTTATGCCAGCAAAGACAACTGCCTTTGTCTTTTTTTTGTCTTAGGGATAGGACATCCAAAACTGGGAAAGGTATTTAAGAAAAAAGTGGCTGAGATGTTCTTGGATATACGTAATGTCCCAATATATGCAGCCATTGTCAATCAAGTAGCAAGGGCTGAGGCTGATTTTAAGGCTTTAGGAAAGTTCCTGGAAATGGCAACTCACTGTGGCTAAACTAAATTTAGCACTGGAATGATAATACAGTGATTTTAGTGTTATATTATAACGACATTAACAGTGTGACAGAAAGTGACATAGTGACATAAAGAAAGCCCAGAATGTGTTACGTTAACCAAACAGTGTATTTTAACTGAACTTCCGAAAAAAAGTATATACATATATATGTCTTTGGAAAATGCTGCCATGAAATAGCCACAGGAGAAGGACGTAGGAAGGGATTAGAAGCTGTCTGAGTAAGGGAAAAAGACATTATGAACCTATAGAAAGTTAATATGTGTATATACATGTGGGTGGATTTCCATACTTCATAGCAAGGCTCAAAATTTGTTTATTTTTTCCTGTATTTTAGTTAAGCAAAATGCATCTGACATTTATAAGTAAGAAGACAGTGAGGAAAACTCAAATATTTCAGACAATTCAATATAAAAAAAACAGTATAGAAACTTCATGAAAATGTAACACATTTTGTTGAATAGTCAGGATAAGAGTTTAGTTTTGACAAATGTAACATAAGGAATAATTTGAGCTACCCAAATACATTGCTGTTGTCACTCAATATAAGACCTATGCCATATACTATATGGTTCAATGAAATACTCTGCTCCATATGGAGTTAAAAGAAAGCAAGCTTAAGATGCAAAAGGAATGGAAGGGAAACAATAGCAAAAATCTTATAATGTCATTAAGTATATCGATGATATGCCCTGACATAGTGTACTACATTCGGTTCTGGTTATCCTGTCCCAAATAGAATGCAGAAAAAACAGATGAAGCGTAGAGATGAAATGGAAATAATTAGAAGCATCAAAACCCTTAATTTCAAGGCAGATTGAAAGTTTTAAATTATTTTGTTGAGTCAGAAGATGACTTATGGGCTGCTAGATATAATGGTTAGTAAAGAGAAGTTAAACACTGCAGATAGGTTATTTATTTCGAAAGACAAGTTAAGAAGGATTGCAATGAAATTAGACATTTTTTGCCATTCACAATTCTCCTCTGGAACTCATTGCAACTTGGTGGCCAAGACTTCAACTGCATGCAGAGACAGACAGATGTGTGTATGGGTACATACTCCGTCTATATCACAAAATGTAGAATTTAAAAGATTTTTGAAAAGTTATGGATTACCCTGAGCATGAACATCAAGCAAGCTCTAAACAAGAGAGTTAGGAAAAAATCTTTCCTATGGACAGGTTATTTTATAAATGCTCTGTTGTACTATTATACTAGTTGTACTATTATACTAGTACAGGCCACTGTCAGAGAGATGTCTGAGAAGATGGACCACTGCTCTGATCCAGTGTGTCAATTCCTATGTTGAATCAATGATATAGAGATGAAAAGTTCGATATCCCATTATCAGTCTCTTGAACCATCCAATTCTCCTCCTCTTCCCCATTCAGCTATTGATTAAATTAAATGCACTAAGGTAAACAGAGACAGAAAAAAAATTCCTTATCTTAGCACAGCTCTTTTTCTATGTGCTTTAGCGTACAGTCTAAGGAGACAGTAACCCCAAACTACTGAACAATGTGTAAGCTAGAATTATTCACAACATCTCATCCATACAAAGGTGCTGCTATTTGGTTATTATTTTTAATGCCATTTAACTTTTTATTATTTTTAGTCCTATGAGTATGCATTTGCTGCTCATTACATGCTGCAGTTCTGGGGCAAAACTAGGTACAAAGAGCCTGTGATGGACAAACCATTCATCTGTACATGCGTACCATGCTGAATTCTGTATGTTGTGGAAAGATTCTCTATAGATTCACCAATCTGAAGAAATAATGAGCTTAAAGCAGTGGAACCTCTGAAAACAGTTGACAGTTAGATAATGATGGATATGCTACAGAATCCAGAGATCTTGGTGCTGGAGGATGAATGATGCATATAATGAAAAGAAGGCTAAAGCTGATCACCTTCCCTGTTAGTATAAACACGTAAAATGCAATTCAGTGTGATGATGGTGGTGGTGCATTGCATAATAAATTATGTGTCTGGATCATAAAGGCAATTTTTTATGATAGAAAAGTTTAATAGAAAATATATGTAAATGAGCATAACTTGCCAATTGATGCTTTTTGACCAGAGTGTTAGAGGAGAAAATAATTTCTTCTCTAGTAAATTTGCAAGTTGAGCTGAAAAATGTGGCTGAGTTCTACATTCTGATTTTGCTCACATTCTCAGACATAGAGGGATAATAGATTAGTTAAGAGCTGTATTTTATTACTGTAAAACTGCTTAGCATTGTGCAGAAATTTTGGAATTGCTATGAGTGAAAGCTGGTGGAGAGGAAAATGTGATGTAAGTTGATTAATAGAGCACGAGCTGGCCAGCTCCTGGTCTTCAACTCCCAGAGACTTCCATGGGCTCAAGACTGGGCCTAGGGGGTTAGGAATATAAATTGTCCCAGCAGAGAAAGATCCAAGAAAATCCAACGGGGGAAAAATAAAAATGAAACAATGTACATTAACATAGCATGGAGACTTGAGCCCCCTTGTAATTCCCACAATTTGCAAAGTCCTGTGTGGCAGATGCAGCCAAGATACATGAGCCATGTAATTAAGATGAGTCTTTAAGTTGCACCAGAGGAGGTTCAGGTTGGATATCAGGAAAAGTTTATTTTCAGTAAGAGTGGGGAGGTATTGGAAGAGGCTGGTCAAGGAGGTGGTGGAGTCACCTTCCCTAGAGGTTTTCAAGAAAAGAGTAAATGTGGCACTTAGGGACATGGCTAGTGGGCATAGTGGTGATGGGTTGATGGTTGAACTAGATAATCTTAGAGGTCTTTTCCAACCTTAATGATTCTAGGATTCTATGATTATACTAGGGAACAAGGCATCAGATGAAAAATCGAAAAGCGAAAAACCCAATGAAGGGAGGCTTTAAGTGGTCAAACAAGCAGTATGATCCTCAGGGTATGGATATACTTTGAACCTGATTTATCCACCAAGTATTCTTAATTTTGGCTATTCCAAAAGATTCTCTGTCTGTATCAAGGTGAGCTCTCGGGGATCTGCTGTGGTTTAGATGAATAAGAAGTCATTGAAATATCTTGTTCGTAGCATAAACAAGAACTGTCTTTCTTTACCTAGGTTTATCTGCAAATGCAACGAGGGTGGAATTTTCAAATGACAGTGAAGGATTTTTTCTATGGCGTTGGCTGTACATTCAGGAAACTGTGGGTGTTTTTCATTTTTTTTTCTTTCTGTTGTTGTTGTGGTTGTTTTTGTTGTTATCTAATAGTATTTGCAAGTACCGTTGGCAGTATTAAAAAATGGCAGAAATTACCTGTGAGGAAGCTTTAATAAGGAAGTATTTTTCCATGTACTATTGCCTATAGTAGAGCTGTGCAGATGATTCCAGCAAAGAACTATTGTTGAAAAACATAGGGTTTTTTTGAGCCTTCATTTTACTATGGAAAAGTAAAATTCAATGAAATTTTCTCAAAAAATTTCTAAATAGAATTTACACATCAGATGCAGCCAAAATACTGATAAAAAAATACCAAATTGACATTTTGAAACATAGCAGCTTGAATCAATGTTTTGTTTTGACATTTTGATGCAAAATGTAGATATTTTTGTGTGACATTTCCAAAGCAAGTTGGGATTTTTTTTGGTAACTCTCCTATGGAAATGTTTAATGATTTGACAAGCAAATGTCAAACTGTTAGAATTCCCATGCAACATAAATCCTGTTTGCTGATCAGCTCTTACTCGTGCCCCCTGAAGAGGAGTTGAGCCTATCAATGTAATAGAAATCCATATTCCTACACAAGAAGTTCCAGTTCAAATTTGAGTTGTAGCAGTCTCACATAATTATTCTTTTCTGGCAAATTCTTTTAAGAAGCAGTGGGTGTAATGTTTTGTCACACGGAGGTTTTTCTTTGAGGAAAGACCAAATTAGACAGAAAAGGCACAAAACTCATTTCAAGGGGAATCTAGTAAATTATTTTATTATCTGAAGGCAGAAGAAATATTTTATTTTGTCAAATGGCACGCCACCCTCATCTGTATACAAGGAAAAAATAATTAGCCTAAAATAATTTTTCACTGTCTCAGTGCACTGCAGCGTTCACTTCTGGTTACTGAATAGATGTCCCAGATGCAGAAGCTGCATAAAGCTCACTTTGGCTGATACCAGACTTGAATTTAACCTGTTACTAAATACCAAAGCCAGATCACTAGTTTTCTAGAACTGCATACATACTATGTTTAAAAGGCTGGAACCACAGCAAAATGCTTTTGCAGAAAAGGTGGCTTGTCCATCTGAGAACACTGTAAATGCTGTTCCTAAGAAGGCTTGGTAGAAAAGCCAGCTACAGTCTCCAATAAGGGGATCAGAGCAGAGCCTGCCTTTAACGCTGATATCTCCCAGTGTTTGATAAGGAATTGGAGTTTGGGTCTGGCAATGACGGGGTCCCACGTGGAACTGGATCCTAAATCCTCAGTTCTGAAAATATTCACTAGCAAAGGCTGCCTCCAGAAGGCATTTGGTGCTCTCATTTGAGTCAATTAAACATAGATTTCTGGGTTTCAATCCACTGCTTCTGTACAGTTACTTAAATTCACATAAATGAATGGAAAAAAATAGTGCTAATGTGAGTTTTCCTTTGGTAGAGAGGAGCAAGAGTAAGCCCAATTTTTCAGTGTTTTGTTTTCATATATTCTCATCAGGGCTTGAATTTTTATTCATACCTCAATATGTTTTTTAAAAAAGATAATAACCAACACGATTGAACCTCAAACCTGCTAGAAATCTGCTAGTAACAAGGAAAACAGTATTATCTGTCCTCTGCTGAAATGGTTAATAACAAAAGGGAAAAAGAAAATGAGACCCTTTATTCTAGAGAGCACATATTTATGCAAAGAGGATGTTTAGCTGGGGGTGAAGAGATGAGGACTTGGCTAGTTATGAACTTGTAGAATAATCATGGGAAAAATGATGAAGTGTTCATAGCGGTGTAGTAATGACATACGTAAAGCAAACGTGTTATGATTAGATCAAATTACAAAGAGAAATGAGTAAATGTTGAGAACAATGCTGTGTTCAATGTGTAAACAACACATCTCTCCTTGGTTGGGGTTGTTACAAGCAAGCAAGAGTTAAAAATACAAGAGCAATTTTTAGAGGCAACCTCATGACTGGCAATCAGTGCTAATAAGATTCTTTTCCTCTTGCAAGATTCACAGAAAGCCCTCAATCCATGCCGAGCACATTCAAAGGCAAGGGACTAAGCGCTCCCCTTACAGGTTCATTATCATTCGCAGGTTATCCCAAGCCAAGTGAATCAGGAAAGCAAATGAATTAGTGAGAATTAAGGAGCCTCTGTGGTCTGAACCCTCTCCAAATCTCAGCTAAGATGAAAGGTAGACACTGATGTCTTGTGTCCCAAGGTTTTCAGAATTGGAGCCCCAGTGCCGAGCTGCTTCCTCCAGAGCCTTACAGAAATGTGCAGGCAGTTAATGTTGCCTAACGTCTCCTGACCGTGGGTTCAGCCATGTGGGAAAAGTTTTACGAGGCTGCAAAAACCAAACCCCCTTTCACTCACAATTAATTACAGGAGAGTTGCTATAGCACCTCGCTGTCAATGAGTCCAGTACGAATGCACTTCCTTCTCATCTCGCTAAGTATTAATCAAAGATACTGGGGTAATGTCTTAGTACATAACGATATCAAATAGGATAGTTAAAAGGTGAATCTATAGCACATCGAACCTGCAACTGTGTACTAGTTTACTGCAAGCAGTATCATAAAGGATGCAATTTGCACATGACACAGTTCAGAATCTCCGGTGTTTGCCTCACCTATTTTGATTTGTGTGCAGTGAGTCAGTAACTGGCAATTTTTTAATCATATACTTAGTTGTAGCTGTTATGATACAATGATCTCAGGGAAGTGATGGACTTAAAGTACAGCACGTTAGAGGGATTTCAAAGGGAAGCAGTTTGTTTTCATTAAATACTTGTTACTGCTAATTATATTTGATCACAGTAAAGAATACAGTTTAATTAAAGAAGCATGCTGTCTAGAAAAAATATTTGATTTCCAAAGGATAACAGTATATCTTTGCATCTGTAAGTAGGGAGAGAAATATCAATTGAAATGGTGTAGATATAGTTGAATGTGTGTGTGTTTGCATGCGTATAAATAAGACAGTATTGGTTTGGGGAGACTAGAGGCTTAATAGGAAAAATATCTGTTCAAAATGATTTTTGTAATTCTGATAATGGAATTATGCTAAAATAATAAGCTTGTATCACATCAGATGCTATCTTTATGTGTTTTTCAAATTATTTAACATAAGTAATTATCTACATTAAAATAACATTTGGCAAATGACATTAACCAGTGTTTTCACAGCCTAGGTTTGTATCAACATTTTCATCAGATATGTTTCTCTGTAAAGATTTTTAATGTCATCCATTACATGAATGTGAAGAGTTCAGTATGAAATTGCATGTTTTTCTTAATAATGTAGAGGTTTAATTTTTTTTTTATTGCAAATGATATTTTTTCCATGCTAGCTGGAAGGAAATTAATATAAAATGAAGGGTGGTAACTCTGCACGTGTAGCTGAAGTCTTGAATTCGTGTGCCAGTATATGTAATTGTTCCTTTAAACAATCATGTTGGAAAATTTTCTAGTTTTTACTTCCCCTCTTCACATAATTCCTGGCTCATGACCTGCTATCTACCAGTCAGGCTTGATGTGCATGGCTGTATCTCATTTATAATAATCATGATCTTTACAGAGAGATCGATTAAAATATTATGGTTCTTTTAAAATCAGAATGCATATCAAACGAAGCTTCACTTATAAAATAAAGCAAATCTCAGCCTTTTGCACAGTCTTCTTGGTGTGAATAAGATGTTGTAAAAATCTCTTAACATTCAAAGACAGTTAATCATTAAAGAGGCAAATATGTTAATAAGTTTTTATCACAATTGAAAATGCTGTTAGTGGCTCTCTGAATTACGTTGTTCTATATATACACCGCATTTAACGTGGTTAGCAAAATGAGCCCTTGTCCTGAAATCCTCAGGTTTTCTTGAAAATCACTACCTCAAAAATAATGTGTCGTTTTAATAAAAAGCTAACAGCATTTACGGAACACTTTTCCTTTTAATATGCACTAAAGCTCTTATAAAAAAATATTTTAGAAACTACAGAACATTTTAAACCCCTCTCCTTTCACATAAAATTGATGAACGTAAAAAAGAAAAAGTATTATTTAAATGAAGGTTGAAAATGGCTATCAGAGACATCGGTTTTAGACAATCTCTTTTCCTTGTACTTACAATTATTTTTTGGCATAATGTTAGAAATCGTAACCTCTGCATTGACTGCAAATAAAATGGTCTGAGACTTAAAGGAAAGATCAAGGCAAACTGCAGGATAGTGTTAAAATTCTGCAAATTTCAGTCTTAATTCTTTAACATTGCAGTGCTTGTTTTCTCTACCTCTTTTTGCTTGCACTAAGCATTGTGCATTTCTACCTGGAGTTCACTTTTACAAATAAGATGACAGAAATACTTCAATTGATATAAATCTACCTGATTTCTTACTAAGCCTCTGTGTAGTGAAATTATCTTATTAACTGCATTTTTTTAATACTGCTCATATTTTTAATTCAACTTCCCCTGTGTTACCTTACGCCTTGCTTTTAGTCAATTTAATTTATATTATCCAAAGAATTAAAGACAGTAGATGCAGGTAAAATCCTATTGAGAAAGTCTTTAGCACACAGCAGAAAAAAAAACTATTAGAACAATTTCCCAGAAAGAATCAGTACAGAAAAAGCGAACTACGCACTACCATCAAGTGTGTGTGTGTGTGTGACGCTCTTCCCAACACAAATATTATTTAAAATGGTGTGAATGTGCGGCAGGCTGCAGCGCCAGCAGCATCAGCCAGCCCTGCATTAGCGAAGCAGCGGGCCCTGCCCTTGTGCTGGCCACAAATGACCAGTGAAATCCCAGAGGCACTCTTGAATTTCTGCATTCTCATTTCATCAGCTGCAAAATATCTGTCACTCACATCCCACACTGGGCAAAGTGACACCTGCCAGTCTCAAGAACAAGGACAAATTAATGTTCCTTCACCAACTGTATCTCAGAGACGAGGAGCGAGCAGCGGTAGGAACAATCAACAGCTCAAGTACATTGTTAAAGTTTGCAGTATATTTCAGGGGTTTCCTTTTAGCCTGGGTAATTTGCAGCAGCTGTTGTCGTTTTGTGTTGTTATTGAACATGTGTTCTGCTGATTTCCTTCCTAATGAATCTTTTAAAAATATTTGCAAAATATGTGCAGAATTACATTGCCGAGGGTTCCTAAAGCCGCAAAACAACGCTGCTCAATTTAGAACAATGTGTGGCAGAGGCAGCTTGTTGGCTGCCCGAGGAACACACAGTTCAGGCTGTTACTCCTTGATCTTCCTTGAAATCACTCAGAAGCATTTTGGACACCAGACACAAAAAAACTTAAAAAAAACCCAAAACAACAAAAAAACATTTCTGATGTCTGTCATCATGTCACATCACGTTATGCAATATTATATCTGCCCGTGATGAGATGCAACATGACAGGATGTAATGCAATGTAACGTATCAAAAAATGTAAATAATCCACTTTTGGGGATTAGATATCTGCTGTCAATTCCTATAGCAGGAGTCTGAACTGAATTTATTGAGGCGGATGGAAGCTCAGCGAACGCCAAACTGTCCATGGTGTTTGCAAACCAGCACACATCACAGTTCACTGCCTCTCCCAATTACTTTTGGATAGTTTGGCTCATGTATGAGTGTGTTACAATGTTAAATAAAAGTTCTTGCGGTGTATGGCTTTGTGACTAAATCATTGTGTTAATTACAACTGCCTACAGCGATCATTTTGATTATGCCTCGCCTCACCGCAAACGGCCCTTTGTACATTTCTAAAATGGCTCTGTGGAAATCACTGTAGTGTTCTCATGGTGGAATGTAACTTGTAGAGTGTGAGCACGAGATCCAGTAATGACATAAGAGAAAACAATGAACGATGCTTTGGGCCAAACAGGACAGAGCCGAAGGCCACACCGCCTCCTGAGGCCTCTCTCAGGTCCTGAGGCCACTCTGGGGCTGGAGATCTCCCCTTTGGTGGCACAGCTACCGCCACTGGTCCTGCCAAGGGGACAGAAGGGAAGGATGAGCATTCCTGTCCTGTTGGTAAGTTACTGATGTAAAACACCTGCATTTAGACTCGTGCAAAGCTGGATACCTTAGCCAGCAGTGGAAGCCCACCGCTGCTTTCCCATTGCTCTGGAGGGCCAAAGCTGTAACAGTGAGGAGGGAACTTTCCAGGAGTTGCACCATGTCCTGATGGTTTTTGGAAATGAAAAGACCTCAGTGTGCCTTCTCAAAAGGGAGAGGGGGACTCGAAGGGCAGCACACCCATGCTCCTGTGCCATCAGTGGCCCCAGCCCTGCTCCTAGCCACCGCCTGGTCCCGTCCCTGCCCCTTCTTTCCCTCTGACTCCTTCATGGCAGTTGCGTCCACCCCAGAATTAACTCATCTGTGTGCCCTGTGCCATGGGAGACAAATCCATGCCATGTATTTCCCCAGTATCTAAGTGTTAATGGATGGTTTGGAAATTGTGTTTTATTTTCTTTTGACAGAATACAAAAAGGCAGATTGTCTGCAGCACAGGCGCTCTGCAAAAATCTCCTCAGCGCTCCGACGGGTTCACCCCCACTGCCTTCAGCTGTGTTGGGAGCTCGAGCACAGATGAGTGAACAGCATTTTAAGTACCATGTTTATTCAACGTGCTCTAAGCAGGGTTAGATAATACGATATTTATAAAGCCCAATTCTCTGTACACTTGAGGGTTGCCCACCTCACTAACACTGATGCAGCTGAGCTGATATTAGCGATGGTGAGGGGTGGCTGTAAATTTTGCCTCATGTAGACAAGACGGACAAGGTAAGCGGGCAGACCCTCGCTGCAGCCGCGTGCCGAGGAACGGAACCTTTTATTTGCTGTCATAGTGATGACTTTTAATTGTCCCAATAAACAAGCTTTTAAAAAGCTTCTAAAATGTTCTCTAATAACACACTTTGGTCTTTAGCCATAGAAATGCAGAAATAATTAGAAGTGCCATTGTGTACAGTGCCTTCTGGACTGGGCTGAAGGTGAAGGAGAAAGTATCATGCTATCCTTGTCAGCTGCAAGGGTAATTACTGCTGGCTGAAATTACTCAACATTTGTTTATAAGCTCCCCAGAGCATGCTGTAAATAGATTGTCTGTTATAGTCCAATCACATTAAAACGCTGCTCCTTGCAAACTGCTACCTCCTGTTTTCTGTAAGCCAGGCAGAGAAAGCCTGCTGCTCACTTATTGAGCACCAAACACTGAAGAGCTATGTTTAATGTGATTGTTTTCATTAGCTCTTCTCTGGCTGATATTGCATTCATTGCTGGGCTTGAAAACCAGTGTGTTGCGTTGCTTTCATTTGTTGTAGTGAGAATGAATATCTTTATTTCTGGAGGGTGTATGCAACAGTTGATGGGAATTTTGGAACAGAACAAGCATGGGAATATCTACAGACACTCGTTCTCCTCCTGGGCAATGGTGTTTTTCTATTTGCCTTTTAAATGCTTCTGTACTTGTTCCAGTAGTGGTCACATTGCCTAAATTGTCCTTTGAAGGATGAGAAGTATTTTCATAAAAGGTTAGAAAGAATGTATTTTCCTTAGCACTGAATTTTGCAGTACAGCATTGTCCTGTCCATTATGACCTGAGTTCTATGAAATAGTGATGCAGCCACAGCCTGTCTGTTTGATTTGCTCTCAGCATGATTTACCACATCATATCACAACAGCCCAGGTATTTCCAATAAATATGGGGCCAAATTCATCGCTGACATATGCAGACGCAATTCCATTGCTATCGATAGAGTTGCATTTGCTCCCATCAAGGTGAATCTGGCCACTAAACTGAAGATTTAGGGGAAAGAAGTGGAATTTTGAAAAAAAAAAAAAAAAAGCAAAACCCAAAAAACAATCCTCTCTACACCACCACCACTGTATATTAACAAAAAAATAAAGGCAGTACAGATCCATTACCGGGGCAGAAATTTGTAACCTCTGTTTCATGAGTAATTCATGAGAACACACACAAAGGGTATTTCAACAGCGCTCATTTTTATTTACCACTGATTACTCCCCCAAATCAGTACTGATTATATATAGAATGAAGTGTGGCCCCATCATGTCGCATTTACTTGAAAAGGCTAGCAACAGCAAACTGCTCTGCCTGCACCCATAGCTGGGAAAAAGTCTGGACATTAGGGAAATTTAAGCAGATTTTCTTTAAACCCTGATACTGCCCTGGCGTAAATTCTCACGGAAGACATTGCAGCCACGACAACTTACACCAGCTATTGAGCTTCCCGGGAAATAATGCAACAAAGCAGCAACGTTAGTGACCACTAGACAATTACTAAGGGAACACAGATAATTGGAAGAAAATAAATGACCTGGATAGAATAGCAAGTATAAAATGAAGTGCAGGCAAAATCACTGTGCTGGATACTTTCCAGCATCCCCTGTCCCAAGTGCCTTTCTTCCAAATTTTAAGATCTGCATCAAGCTTCTGTTCTATGCAAACCAGCCAGGAAAGGATTAGAACTGAGATCTGGATATCCACGTTTTCTTCTAACTGGAATCATTGCCTGTGGAAAACTGTTCTTCTGGGAAAGATGCTGGAGTGCTAGAAATGATGATTCAATTGCCCATTAAGATAATTCCTGGAAGTACTACTTTCTTGAGGCTGTGCTTCCAGGAATGGCAATCACGGCATCACTTCTCTGACAGTGCGATAGGTATCTCCAGAAGTGGACGCAGCAGGTGAATATTTCCAGTTACTGCAAGCAATACACCACAGGTTAGATCTCCTGGTTATCTTTATTTGCAAAAGCTAACTAATGCAGCATATTGCAATGCTTTGATGATAAATTACACCAATTGTTTTGCAATAAACTGAAGCTCTTCTGCAATCCAGGTAACATTTTTTATGTTCCTATTACTGCTTTTTGTGCTATTAGAGAAGCAGTGAATCTTTAAAGAGAAACTTCCTACAGCTAAAAAAGACATTAAGGGGGAAAAAAGCTGGGAGCCATAGTGACAGGTACAACTAAGGCTGTATCCTTCGGTTCCCTGGAAACCAGTCAAACACTATCTCATCTTGCAATGGTTGCGTCTGATCCTCCGCTTCAGACATCTTCCTAATAATGGCAACTACAGAGGTGACTCTCTGCAAATAAGGGCTTACAGCAACTGGACATCCATCATATATCTCCAGAGCAACATTAGACCACTCTAATGGGTACTCCCGTCTTCATTATGATATTAATTCTCTAAATTTCCAAAGTGATTTCATTTGTAAAATGACAAAGGCTGGCTGCTCAGGAGACAAACTGTTTTCATCCCCCTCCTGCATGCTTACAAAGGCTTGCTCTCTTTAGTCTTTGGGGGAAAAGAAATTTGATAGCATCAGATCTCTTGTGATACACAAGGCTGCCTAACAGCTACACCACCTGCCAGCACTGCATGCCTGCCCATCCAGCCTGAAGATTTCTAAAGCAATGGTTGATGAGGAGAACATGGAGGCTGGTTTGGGAGGGGGCTGGGGGGAAGCTATGCAGAGAGAAAATAGAGGCTGTATAAAATACTCAGTGTGAAAGTGAGGCAGGATTGAGGGTAAGGGTGAGGTCAGAGCCAAGGCTGGAAGCTGAATCAATCTGAACAAGGCTGGTTTGGTTAGATTAGGTAAAAGCATGATTTTCTCCCTGGTGAATCAAAGCCATTGCTGTGGCTACAAATTCACTGTCAGCCAACCAAAGCAAACACTGCACAAAGAATCAATTTTTTTGCGTAGCTCCTGTACTCCAAACTCTTTAGGGTTAAATAAAATAGAGATTAAATTAAAAAGGAAATCAGTAAACCTGTGACATCTCCAATGCTCGCCCCAAATAGCAACTAACTAAAATGTCTGAATGAACAATAGTGAGGAAATTAGGAGGTTCTTCCAAGGGCAGCAATAATTGTAACCTGACTGGTGAATGAATTTGGAAGCAATCGAAACAAAACAGCGTTTAATGTACTGAAAAGTCTAGAAGACACCAATCTCATTAGGCTTTATCCTGCTTTAACAGAGTACCCAAATGGCATCCTGAAGTTTGCATACTGCTGGCTTTCCTTTCATTTACACTCCTCGTCTTTCTGTCGGCAGAGCTGGGTGCACGTGGGCAGTGGTACGAGGGGAGCCTGTGCCAGAGCTCTGCTCCCTCTTCCTGGGAAGACAGCCTTAGGCAAGAAGATCGGTGCCGCTTGCTCCTGTGAGTACCCACATTCAACTTCATCCCCTGTTGTCCTCACTCCACTGTCAGTTTTCTTTCATACTAGCTACTTCTGTATCCCTTTACCAGTGAATCTCAGTGGCTGCATGGGACATCCTGCACTGTAGCTGGCCTTCAGCTGGCATGAAGACAGGAAAATGCCTTCAGGGGATCGCAGCCCCAGTGTGTGCCCACATGCTTCCTGCTGGCACAACATGGCTGCTCAGCACGGGCAGTGATGCAGGTGGCTCTTGGAATGGTGCAGGGCATGGTGTTACCCTGCACAGAGCGTGGCTCCAACATCCCAACACAGCACTTCATCAGGCATCTACTGCAAACTCATCTCTTCATTAATGTTGATAAATGTATCAAAGAGCAACTCCATCTCACACACATGAAAATCTTGCTGTAAAACCTCGTTTAAAACTAAATTAATTAGCAGCATTAGCAACATTGAGGAGGATGGCTCTTACTTTCTCCCAGAGGAAGCCTTCGTGTTTAGGCTAGAGTCAAGCTCCATTTTTCTAATTTTCTCTTTCTCTCAGGCCTTATAAATCTTGCATCCTTTGCTGAACAGCCACACAGCTTCAGTGGGAAGCCAACTGCCCCTCTCCTTCTTTCCCTGCTCTGCCCTCCTTGCCCAAATCACTAGTAATTGTAACTTAACTTGGCAGCCAGAGGCTGGGCTGGAAGCTATGGATTTGAGCCCCCTCTCTCTGAGGAGGTCACTGAACCATAGTCAGTTCACCAGTTTCTGGGTGAGTGCTTTAACCACTGCTATAAAAGATGAGCAGCAGCATCACCACCATCCATCTTCAAAAATTAAAGAGTAATCCAGTTGTCCAGCCCTCGAGGAACAAAGCGCCTGTGAGTCACAAGGTTTTTCTGTGAATGTGAATGTGAATTACATCCTAATGCTTAACTGAGGGCTCTATGTGCATAGCTTAGTCCTATGGGAAATACGATTTTGGGTTATTAGCTTCTCTTCCTCATTTCCTAGTGGGTTTAAACATTGCCTCACTCTAAATACTTTCTGCTAAAAATCCTTGATTTCAGTGGCAAATGTGCACCACAAAAGGAACCTGAATCTTCAACTTGAATGGTAAATTTTACTCCAGAAATCAAGACTCCTAATGAATTTTTGGTTCTAGCTGTTAGGGCTGAATTTTTGTGCTATATGATCCTGACAGATGACAGTTGTCTGATGCTTTTGTATCTTCTTTTAAAATAGATAGGCGACAGAGATGTTCAGCACCTCTGGGTAATACTCCACTGCTCAGATCTACAGATTCATTTTTCTGTATTTTAAGTGTTTATCAAAAAGACATGATGATCTGAGGTGGGCTAGAATCTGTCCCTACCACTTATTTATATTTTTTGAGATTTTGCATTCCATAGACATAAATTCAAACGTGCTGTAAAGATTTGTACTGTGATTGCTTGTCTCAGGGATAAACTTGGCTCTATGTTGTATGCTTATGACGTTATTGATGGCCCTCTGGCCCCCAAATTAAATTATCAATGGAAAATTCTCTGTCATTTGTTTCTCAATGTCACATGAATGCAAAAGTCTTTTTCTGTGCAGATTCATGGAGAAGACATTCTCGGTGTGCATTGAACTTTGCCTTTTCTGAAAGAGGTGCTAAACTACTGCTCCTTTCCATCTTTAGGTAAATATCGCTGTCCCCTGTTTAAGATGAATCCACTGCAGTTGCCATCAGTGAAACCTCTACTAATCCCCAAAGTCCTGCATTTTTCCCAAATCACAGTCTAGTGCTCAGGTTATTGTTCCAGTTTCATGTGAGCCAGTATAAATGCTCTCTGACATCATAAACTTTGTTTTTGCACCCCATAGATGCTTCCAAAAGGTTGAAGCTCAAGCTTACTACGTCACTTCAGTATGGACAACAGACTGCATGACTCATTATGGAAAAAGAAGAAAAAAACCCTTTTCCTAAGCCCTCTGTATTTTCTATATTAATCTACTACAAAGCTAGAGCACACATAGACCTGTGTTTAGGCATTTTTACTGTGTAAGGAAATTAGGTGGAAGAGCTATAGTGTTTTTTGTTGTATCTACACTTAGAAACAGGAAGAACATTTCTTAAGGCTTGTTAATGGTGAGAGAAGGCCATACTCTTAAGAATTGGTATGACATGAAGATTTTGGTAGAAAATGGCATATGACCTTTGTGTTTCCAGCTTCAGGGACAGCAGAGCCATGACCACGACGTCTATGCTCTTGATTATGTGCAGGAGAGTTGAACTGATGTCTGTTTGCAGAGTTGGGGAGAAGTGAAAATGCGGTGCAAATGCTGTTTAGTATGCTGGTAGGCTCAGTTTCCTAAAGGGGAAAATATCTCTGAAAGCCACGTTCGTTTGCTCTCTCCACCCAAACTGTCCTCTTATTGCTGAGCCTCTGGAAGGCACAATGCAGTCTGACCGATGGTCTGCTCTCAGATACCTCTCAAGCAGAAAACAAGTTGTTTGCCATTTTCTTCTCTTGTCAGATCAAACCAATGCACATACTCAATATACCTATCTTGAGAAGTTTTCTTTATTGATGACTCTCACTTTCTCTGCAAACAATATATTTTCTGCAGCAACTGTCCAGGTAAATAGGGTTCACTCTGGAAATAGAAGGAGCAGAACCATATGGGAGAGTATAAAAATGAACTGACCTGAACCACAATTCTGAAAACATTGTAAATTGTTTCCATACCTTGACAAATGTTCACACTTGTTAGGAATGCCTTTGTTGTTGTGACTTGTCCTCTTATTGCCTGGCATCTCTTAGAGAATAGTTCTGTTAGTATGCTAAATTATGACACAGGGAGATAGTTTCCCAGCTTCATCTGGTCTTCCCTGCTTTATTGACAGGCTTCTATTATGTTGCCATGGAACCCAATACATGAGTAAGCTCAGAATTTGGTTGACTTTGTTCAATGTTTGTTTGACACGTACTTTCAATGATATTTGAACTGGTGCTGTAGCGGGGAGGCATCACAACTTCAGTGGACTCTGAAACATGACTGGTTCAGTAGCAAACTATTTAGTGACTCTGTGGTGCAGAGGAAAGTATTGCACCCTCTAATGGTTACCCAGGAACCTCTGAAGTTATTTTTACCTCCTCCATGCATATATACTTTAAGAAGTCATAAACCTATTGCATATACAATAGCTGTGTAGCGTAAGTGTCACAGATCCATACAACATGTCTCTCCAGTACCGCTCATTTGGAATATTACCATTCGAGTACATGGGTACCCTCAGAAAAATACTGCTGGCACACATAATCTACCATGAAAAATAGCAGTCCTGCTTAAAATAATGTGCGTAGAACACAAATATACTCCAAATTTGCTGCTGTATTATCCTGTATTTTATTAGTTTTATATACAATATTTGTTTTCTGCTGTTTGGGATGGTAATAACAGGAATTATGTCTCCTTCACTGAGCATGCTTTTTTAATATAAATAAGCTTTGTATATGCTAATTAATAATGCATTGTATCTACAGTCACTATTGCATACAGTAACCCTTAGATAGAAAGGACTGCACATAGGCCGGTCCCTTCAAATCCAAAATTGTCAGATATTCTCTGCACATGGTAGTGATGTTGCATTTTTAAGAAGGGGTTTTTATTTTGCAGTTCAAGCTGGCAAGCATCTGGGCATGACATTCTGCTTTTGATTTTACAAAAATCACTTAAAATTCTGAAATTAGGGGTACCTCATGATAAAACCATGTTAGAAGGTAATGACATTTTGCCAGATTGTGCTGAGAATTGTTCTGAGAAGGAGGCAGATGTTTCCATTGATTCATGAATCTTCAAATTGTCTTCAAATGATGAAGATCTCAGGTTCCTATCACAGTAGCTAGTGGTGTGGCTTTACCCCATGGTGATGGGGAAGTGGAGGGATGCACCAAGCCAAAAAGGGCATCGCAGGAGCCAAGGGTGACCTCCTGCTGGATGGACCCACACAGTGTGAGGGGCACGGAGGAAAGAGTACAGCCTTCAGCTTGAGAGAATATTATCAGTGTTTGGCTTTCCTGAACCATTCACACTGATTTCCAGTGCAGGAAGAGCAGGCTGATAGTGATTCTATTTACAATTCATTATAAGATTGTAGAAGATTGTTGAAGACAGGAACCACTGACCTCCTATTTCCCTTTCATCTGCAGGAGTACATTCACAAACGACAGTCTGCTTTAAGGACACTGGAGTGTAGAATTATACTGGGCTGCTTCTTCTACGATCTTCTTTATCTTTTGGGTCAGCAACATCACTAATTGGCACTTGACAGCACACTTCCAGATACTCCTTGTGAATCTCATAGTGTGACTGATGGTTGATAAAGAGAAGAATTCGCGGATCCATTTTAGTCCATCAAAAACTAGATGCTGCATAGCGTGTACCACATCTGGCAATTGATAGCACCATGTTTGTTAAGGTTATCTGATTGGAAGAGCTGCAAGCAATGAATAACGCAGCAAAGCTGCATGTGATAACATCCCCACAGTGAAACTGCATCTGCTGACAGCTTCATGCTTGCCATTTTAATATTCTGGACGTTGTAAGTGGAAAGTGCAAAGAAATGCTCCCAATTTCCTGAATGCACTTGCCAGACAAAGATACCCCACAATGCATTTGATACATTCTTTTTTATCCTGCTACTTTTTCAAGTCATTTTTTGCATTCTAAAATGGTAGGATTTTTTTTTTTTCTGATGCCTGAATGTATTTGAGGTATGGGTTTGTTTTGCAGTAGAACTACTGCAACTTTTCTGTTGATGCCCAGAGAGGAACAATTCAAAATCTGTGCCTTTTTTTTTTTTTTTTATAGGTCTAAAATAGTTATTTTTCTATATACTTTATAAACTAATCATTTCAAGACTTCGCTGAACACACAAAAAAACAGTAACCCTGCTTTTTTAATATTCTCAAAATATAAAAGACACTTTCCGAGAACAGAAGAGCTCTCCATCCTCCAGCATAAGAAATCAAGTAGAAGAGGCAGGAAACTGGCATGGCTGAGCAAGAACCTGCTAGTCAAACTGAGGGATATGAAGGACCAGAGGAGAGCCATCATGATGATCAGAAGGCTAAAGCACCTCTGATATGAAGAAAGGTTGATGGAGCTGGGTTTGTTTAGCTTGGATGAGAGAAGGCTCAGGGGAGACCTGATTGCTGCCTTCCAGTGCTTGAGGGAAGCTTATAAACAGGAGGGAGAACTAATTTTTACATGGTCTGATAGTGACAGGATAAGGACGAATGGCTTTAAACTAAAAGAGGGGAAATTTGGGTTAGATGTTAGGGGGAAATTCTTCACTCTGAGGGCAGTGAGGCATTGGCATAGGCTGCCCAGAGAAGCTGTGCCTCATCCCTGGAGATGCTCAAGGCCAGGTTGGATGGAGCCCTGGACTGCCTGATCTGGTGGATAGCAACGAGCCCTTGACAGGTTGGTGGAACTAGATGGTGTTTAAGGTCCCTGTCAACCTAAGCCCTACTGTGATTCTATGACTCTGTGTAGGCTGGCATATACAAAGAAATTTGTAGTCAGTCTTAATAAATGAAAAATATTTTATTGTACATGTTCAATAATGTTAGTAATTTTTAGGCTCATTTTATAAATTTCAAATAGTTTCTTCAGATGTGGATATCATGCCTACTTACAAGATCTTCAATAGAAAGTAAAAAGCTATGTCACTGCATGCAGCGGACTGGATAGTTCTGACCTGCCACTGAATGATGGATGTTCTCCTGGCAGCTGGGGAAAATAGCACAGCAGAGAGAAATATTAGTGTTCTGTTGCATATTTTTGTGCAATATAGTCTCTGAATCTCAAATGCCCTAACACTTGCATGCATTTCAGCACCATGTTCTTATAAGTGCATTACATAAATCTGAATTCCAGGCAGAACTATGCAGACTGGCAAACCCTTCTTCTCTGAACTCTATTATTTATAAGATTAAAACCCCTGAGGTTTCAAATGGCAGGTTTATTGTCAAGTACAATGTACTTTTCATTCTGAATGGACAAAAGCCTTTGAGCTTACCTGAGTCTGCATGGAAACCTTCCTGCCTGCCCTCGGTGCTACCACATGTATTAGTGGAGGCCAGTCTTTTCTCCAGGGGTGTGAGACAAGCATCCTGTAGGGCCCTCCACCTGTACTACTGATAGGCACCCTGTTGGAGGAGAGCTCTTTCTTTACAAGCGTTGGGTGGATGGCCTCCATCCAGGGTTGTGTTAGAGCTAGAAGTACTTAGAAAATGTTATTTGCAGGAAACAGTTATTCACTTAGTTCAGCTTCTGGATTTCTTTGCACTATAACCACAAACTGATGTTGAACCTTGCACATGTGACCATTCTTCAAAGCCATTCACTGATAATGGCATGGGATGGTCACAAATTAGTTGCTCTATGGTTATTAATTATTTGATATTTGTGTGGTGGGATGATTCTTAAAAGTCACAAATCAGTGACTGTTCTCCCTGATCAGTTTTATGAATTAAAAAAAAAAGACAGTATAAACCGGATAGAGGAATTCAAAAAGATTTGAATGTTTAAATGTTACTGATGCAGGTCTCACATCTGCTTATGTAAGTGTATTTCCAAATATTCTAGCAAAATAAACCAGGCTGTAGTCAGATATATTCAGAAAGAAAGGTTTTATATATATATGTATGTACATATAGAACTGTTTTCAAATAGAGAAGGCAATTAACGCTCCTTGGATGGCCATTAAAGACCATATTCTGAGGAATTTCAGCTGAGGCATTTTAAAGAACCATAGTTGGTCTTCCAAAGTGTCAAATGTCTTTCAGATGTGCTCGTGTTAATGAAACATATATTCATCAATCTTTAGGGTGGGAGGTTTTTACAGCTGCTTACCATTGCTATATATGCACATAAAATCTCCTCTCTTGTTCTCAAATCACAGACAAGGGGAAAAAAAGAAATATTTTTTTAACTAAAGAAGTTCCTTGAACTGCTCCAGCAAGTGATCTCAACAAACTGCTGACCACCCTGTTTGCTGCATGTTTTTTTTTAAGCCAAGACTTTTAGAACTCGTGGAGGCAGGCAAATGGAAACCAGTTAAGTTTTGTGAGATCTATCTAACTAACATTTTGTTAGTTTCTGTAACAACGATAGGAGCATTTGGACTTTGGATGGAAGAATGAAAAAAGTAAATAATGGTTAATATAAGAAAGGGCATACAGTTCTTGTTTAATGGATTAATAAGAGCAATTAACCTTGTAGTGCATTAACATTTTAGGACTGAAATGGGAGTTAGTTTTACATGAAGTGTCCTTGTAAAGGTCAAAGTCAAACTGAATTTTTAAAGAAAATTTAAACTCAAAAGTTTGTATTTTCCATCGTCGTCTGTCCAGTGATAGTATGAATGGTCTAAATTTAATACCAGAAAACTTAAATATGGTATGAGATACTTAGCTGATTAAGATTAGAAATGCACACTTAAACTATATTTTGGGGGACCAATAGGTTATTATTCAAAAATTATTTTATTTTATGCTGTCCTTTATCTTGTGCTTCTTAATTCTAAGGTGTTCTAAGTAAATCAAACGTATTATGATTATGCCAAAAGGCCATTAGAACCTTCATGTTATATAAGTAGTAGTGGTACTGTTCTGCATTTAATATTCAAGCGTACATGTCCCTAGTTAAGTTTAGTCACTTCCATGTGCCCATCTGGAAGGGTTATATTTATTAACCAGCCAAGATCTTGATATAACTAATACTTAAACATGTTGTGTATAGACAGAGGGGAAATGGAAGGCGAATCAGAGACTGTTGTCAGGAATCATCCTCAAAAGTTTTCTTTAAGAAAAAGGATTCTAGAGTTAGAACTGCAGGGAGCAAAGTTCTTTATTTTTACAAGCAATATATATATGTATATTTTTTTTCTGAACTCAGACTTCTGGATGCAAGTGTTTTCTCAGTAATATGGTAGGGGACTATTTAGGACTAAAAATTCATTTTCACTGAATGCTGTCTTTCCCAGCTTTTGGCATACACTTTAATTTGTCTTTTGGGCTTTTGCTTACGATTCTTCAGTTGTTTAAAAGCATGTGGATGTTCGGTCTGGTTCCTGCTGGCTGTTGCTGTAGACTTTCCAAAGCGGAAGAGTCTGTCAGGTAGAAGTTACGTGGCTTCATGGCTTGTTCATCTCCCTTCTCTCTACGGTTCTATCGGGTCAGGTTCTTGGCTATGAGAGATAGCTTCTTGCTGAGGCCCAGGAACAAAAGGTGTTGTTCCTGACAATGCTTGCACGTTTCCTGACTGACCTCTTCTTCCTCATCTGACTTGAAAGAAAAGATGCCAGCATTGATCTTGGGATGAACACAGTATGCACATAACACTGCTTTTTCCCAGATGATTTTCAGCTTTCTCTTCTCTTATTTGAATTCTCATATTTTCTATAGAAATTATAATCTCTTGAGGGCAGATTCTATGTTTCATGTGGCTACAGTGGTGGCAGCCAAGAAGGATTTAGGATGCTATTTGTTAAGTGAATAGCTTGCTGACACAGTTTCAAGTTATTTAATCAGTGGCCCTCTCTCTTTTCTGTTAAGTCTATTCCGCAGTTGTCATACGGCATTTCTTATTGTATAGGTTATTAATTATTTTTTCACATGTTCATGATAATTCCATCTGCTCAGCTGCATGATTTAGGAGAAAATTCTCCTTGTTACGTAGCATAAATAATCATGATATCTTTGCCCAGGCCTTGAGTGTCAAAACAGAAAAACAGAATTAAGGAATAGCCAGAAGGAAACTAAATTGCAGGATTCATGTAAGATAAGGAAAACATCTGGGCATGTTTTTGGCCATTTTTCATATAAGACTGATGTGACAACAAGAGCCAGGAATCAGGCCAAGGGCTGATGATACTAGAATCTGTAATAGAGCATGTCTGAAAGAAATTTCAGTCTTAATTAGTAGACAAAGCAGCTGAGGAACTAGCCAAAAGGAAAACAGAAAACAAAAAAACAACACAAGCAAAGCATAAGATAGCTCAGCATTCATAACAGAGTAGACCACTCATGGCCACATAGAGTTGTATGTGTATTGCTTAGGGTTGACCACTACTTGTGATCTAAAGTTTCATCATACTTACCTTTTATTTTAGAGTACTGCAGATTTTGTAGGCTTCAGAAATTCAGACTTGCTTCCCAGTCTTGGGTTGTTTGCTTGTCTTTTCAGAATGATTCTTTTATGTATGCAATGTAATGTCAGAAAAGTCATGGAGATGCTAGAGGGAGAGATGCACAGATAAAGAATGGAGGCTGTCCAAAATGGTGGGTAGACCTCATAATCAATAAATGATATCAAAGAAAATCATAGCGAGTTTTGGAGACCAATAATGGAGGAAGGGAGCTGAAGAGTAAATTCATTCTTGAATGAATCCTGTAAAAGGCAAAAAAGGTTTCAAAAGGGGTCTATTAAAGACTCAGTTCATTTACTGAAAATTAAAGCTTTTGATACCTTCAGATGGCATCTCTTTGCAGATAAGCTTGAAAAACCTGGATTTACCTGTACCACAGAAGATTATCATTACATAGATATTGATAGTCTCCTTTCCCAGGTACTGCTGGCAGTAGGGAGATAGATGAGGTCCACGAACTTTTCAGAAGGGAGCATGGCTCTCTTTTGTTTGTAAGCATCCTTCACCATTTTGTCACCAAAGGTTGCAGATATTCACATTCAAATAGCTAAACCCACAATCTCAAAAGCTGATCTAGTTTCACATCTTTCTGTACTCACAGCAAAGGCAAAGAACAATATCGTCTGCTGGCCTGTTTTTGGTACGTAAGCAATGAAGCACCTGAAGGAAAACAGTAAGTGCATGAACTTGTCTAATATGAAGAAAAACATCCGGAAAAAATTATTTTGATGGCAGTTTGTTTATCAACAGTGATGCTCGTAGGTAGGGGATCAGCAGTAACTGGTAGATCAGTACTTGACTTCTGAGAAGTTTTTGTTAATGAAGTATGAGCATCTAGCCATTTTCCTAAAGAAGTGGGCTCTCCACTGAACCTGCCTCTGTGATAAAAAGAATGTTTTCACCCTGAAAACCTCTGCTTTCACAAGGTGGTTCTGAGGATGCAGCTGATCCTGACTGAGAGATGTGCTCTTTCTGCCAAATTCCCAGAGACCTACTTTGTCAGGTTCAGAAGACCGCATTCCAGAGAGATTCTCTGAGAACCACTTAACATTAAAAATATTTCAGGCTTAAGTAGGGCTTTATCCTTCTAGTCTCCTCTCTCAAAAGTAAGCTCAGCATCCCTTGACTTTTATTCCATTTTATAATGAAACCTGCTGTTAGAGACATACCATTTTTGTCTTCAAAGCTTTGAAGATAGTTAGCATAGGCAAACAACCCAACCTATCTTTGAGTCTCCAGCCTACTCCTGTTTAGATACCTCTCCCTCTTATCTTCCTAAACTCTCCTACTATCCACAGATACTGCTAGTCAATCGGGAGATCAAAGATTATGCAGTTTCATTTTTACATGCCTTATGTTTCCCATTAATTAAACTGGCTTTTGAATTTAAATACAACAATACCACTGAGGCAATTATAGAAATAAAAGTATAAAAAATGGTTCTGGCATTTGTGCAGCAAATGTTCAAATTAGTGATATTAATGACAGTAATTATTACAGGCAATCTACAAAAAAAAACCTCTGACCAAAATGGGAAAATAAGATTTTTAGAGTCAAATGCAATCCTGAGAGAATATTTCAGGTCCCTAGTGTGTGGTGGTGGTGGTGGTGCAACTATTCATACATCATTGTGAGCAAAAGGAACAACTTCATCCTACAACTATGGCTGAGGCAAATTCTCTGGCTTTATCTTTTGAGGGCTGGTCTAATTTTCAGTAGTAGCATCTGTCCTGTCTGATCTGCAGCATAGCTACAGCTTTATCATGTACCTGACTAAGTGAAAAGGATAATAAGAGGAAACATTTACTTGAAAAGTCACAGTGGTAGCCCCATAATATCAGGGAAGCAATTTTGGTCCTGCTGCTACCAGAATCGACTGACCATGAGGGGTAAAGCAGCTGTGGTCCAGCTGGGACCACGAAGAAGAGTGTCCATGGCACTTGTTCAGTGCTATCTTTGCATTCTGAATGGAAAATCATTGATGAATTCAGAAATATCAAATGAAGTTCAGCTAATTACCATGTTATATCAGATCAAATTTGTAATTATTTCTTCAATTGGCATTTACTGTATGAGTCACAATAAAGATTTCAGGAATATGGTGAAGCTGTGCATTTACACCTCTGTTTATTACAAATCTGTGCATAGAGCTCTATCTGCATAGATACTTGTCAGTCAAACAGATGTCCCCATATTAATTCTCTTTTTCTAATTGGGAAATGGAGGTGAGATGGCATTTATATCATGTGAATGACATATGTCTGGGCTGAAGCAGAATCACAACACAGATTCATTGTAAACAGAAAACAAATCAGTGTAAAAGTGGAGTCACACAAGTCTCTGCTTGTTCATTTAGACTTTAAAGAATAGCAACAGCAAAATTTGTGGGAATACTGGTCATATTGAAGGCCTAATTATGGGACAATTCTATTGCTTATTTTGTAAAACTTGTCCATTTATATGTTTGCCTGGTACATGGAAATATATACCAGGTTTGTAATTTGTACGATATATTCCTTTAGTCATTAATTACCCCTTTTAGGTCTAGCATTTTAGCAAATTTTACATTAAAAATAAAAATAAACACTCATCTGCTGCAGTAAAGTAATATCTCCCTATAGGGGCATAGGAGATGGTAAGGAAATACATATTTAATGCAAAAAATATGAAATACTAAAATTACAAAAAAAAAGCCCCAGAAGCTTGCCTTAATAAAATGTATCTGCCTTTTTTTCTCTGTATTGAAGGTCCACCTGGAATCTGAGCCTTTATGAGAATGTCCTGTTTTGTACAAATAACCACCAGAAGCCCAATCAAGCCCATCTTTAAATTGGACTTCTGTGAATAATGGTCTTATTGTTAAATCAAGGTTATCTTTTTATCTTTATCTATTTTTCTTAATTATTTGATTGCATTTTTCTCCTTTTTTTTTAAATTTAAAATGGTGCTGTATCTGTTAGATAAAGAACCAAACAAATTCATATGTGCAAGTATGCCACAAATTTAACAAATGCTATAGATTAGACAATTGCCACATTATCACATCCATAATTTTCAAGCCTTTGCTTTGGTACAAATGAACTGGTAGCAGGAGAAGTTGTGTCAGGTTGTCACTGACTGCTAAGAATAATAGCTGCATAATTGCACATTTTATTCTTTCCAGATAAAGATGCCTTTGAATTATCAATTTTTCCCAGGGTGTATTTAAAAAGTGTAGGAAGGAAAACATGAAAATATACTGCCTTTTGAAGCAAATTAGCAGTAAAAATGAAGTAGCAAAATATTCCCCTTTTCTCCGCTGGCTTGTAACTAATGTGGGTCTCTTGAAGTTTTACATGCCCACAAAAAATGATAAATATATTGGAAAAAGGAAGGGAAAAATGAAAGAGTAAGCTGACCATATAAAGTAGCTGATGTAAAGATGGAGAGACATAGCCATAGAAACTAGTCACATAAATAGTCATGAAATGAAAAGTTTCAGATTTGTATTGAAGTAAAAAAAAACTACTTAGAGAAAGGCCAACAGGCCAGACTAAATAATCCTCGACTTAACGTCCAATTCTGAATCACATATTAGCTGCAGAGATTTTAATGTAAATATGCCATTACACTGTCATTACAGTGATCAGGCTGCATGGCTCACAGGTCACATCTCAGCCACTGTTAATTTTGCAGGCAAAAGCTTTTTTTCTCTTGAAATGTTAATAACTTTCTATTAGTTAATGTAGCGTGACTAAAATTCAGATTAGATATAATTCATTTTAATATCTGTGACTGGCTATCCCGATCATTTAGCAATGGTTTCCAGCTGAATACAAGATGCTAAATTGGACTCATTTGCATAGCCCTGTTAAAGCAATGCCATTCTCTAAATGCAGGCATCTTGAAATTAATTTAAAAGATTTTTTTTCTGGTTTTGCTACCAGGATAAAATCTTTTGCTAACAACTAATTGAAGTTACTATAAGCCTAACACACATCTTTTCCTTCTTTTCTCAGGAACAAATGACTAGTTAATATCATTAACTAGGGAAAAAATAGCCTCAGTTCTTCTTAGAGTTACAGTGGTTGAATGTGGGAACTGTGGACAGACCAGCCATCGCTATTTGTAAGCTTTGAAATAAATATGGTTTCCTACTTTTAAGCACACTTAGCTACATTGTTGTATGTCAGAAGTTGGCACTGGAATGACCTTGAAATGATCACTGAATCCACTGGGTTTATTTAAAGATCTGCTCTAAAACATATGTACATTTAAGGTGCAGGTTAGCTAAACTAGACAGCTTTGAGGACCTTCACCAGTTCCTGAAAGAGTTCAGCACACTGGAAAATGTGGGTTGTTATTAACCACTAATATTCCTCCCAACATGCACATATAGCATAATTTAATGGTAATGGGGGATACATTAGCTCCACAAGGAGAGAATGGCTGTCCAACTTATCACACCCTATCTTCGAATGTATTTCAATAAACATATGTGTGGGCGTTTTCTGGGACAATGACTTGATGCAATCCTAAAGAGGGATGATCAGAAGCCTTTTTCTTTTAAATTAAATGCAAACAAGTAAACAAGTCTATTACTTAGATTAGTCAGTACAAATCACATATTTGATGTGTAGTATATATCCATGTATCCAGTTGAAAGTAGTGCCTTGTGAATACTAATTAGACACTCACATGTACAAGGACATAAATCAACTGTGATTTCTTGTATTACTTGCATTATCTCAGCACCTAAGAGTTGTCGTGGTGGAGTTTGGAACCCTGTCACGCTGGTGTATGTACAAACATGCGGTCTCCCATCCCGAGGAGGATCAAAAGATCTCCACGACTTCAAGAGGAGAGACGGTTCTTTCTCTTAATTTACATACATGAAACCAAGAACAAGGTCAGAAAGAAATAGAATAATGAAGGCGTCATGGACTGACACTGCATTAGATTATGTAACTGTAAAATTTTACATGCTTCACAGTAAATGAATTTACCCATCTTTAATTTAAAATAATGGAGGAATGTGAGAGAAATAGTTGAGGGTGGAAATGGTGGTTAATATGCTTTCATGTTTCTATACAGCTCCAAAGTTGATTTTGTGTTTGTTCTGGTCTGTCTCTTTAGAAGATTGGCAGACAGGATCACTGTTAAATAAGCACTGATGAACTTCTTGCTTGATGGGGAGAGGAAGGTTATTTGTAAATATTATTTTAATTGCCTCCACTTGGGCTGGGAATAAAAGGGCTTCCAAAATAGTACCCACAACCTCAAAGCACGTCAATCTATTTTATCTCGTCAGTGAGTGGTTTTCATAATCAGGAAAATGAAACAAAACTGTGAAATCTCCTGAATCGTTTGGAGCTATCTCAATATAACTTAAATAATCTCAGTATAGCTCCAAATAATCCAAGAGGACTTCCATCAAACATTCCCTCAGTTTAAAAAATAACACTGAGTGACTTGGAAAAAAGAGCAAGTGTGAGGAAATCAGGACCAGTTTGTAGATATTTTATTAGGAGAAGAAGAAACTAAATTCAGTGGATAAATTATGCATTATAAATTATTACCTCAGGATATAATTCATAACATTATTGTACTGTAAATTTCTGAGCTATATTTATGCCCTTGTTTGGCCAGTCATCAGACAGACACAGAACAAAACATTGTGTGTAAGCACTTTTCCTAGGGCTTTTCCAGTGCAAGTTCACAGGTTAGCAGCTGTTCTTGCATGTTATGCATCCAACTAATCTGCTGCCATTTACTGTTCCTCAAGAAAGGTGCCTTCTTTCATGCTGTATAAGGCATAAAGACCTCTGTGGCTCACTTCTGGACTCAAGAGGGACATTATTCCAGTTGACCATATCTAAAGTCTGTGCTGAAGTGCATAGATTAGAGAATTCTCCAGCCAAGAGCTAATGCAGCTTGTTGTGCCTTTGAGATTTCTGGTTTACGAACACAGTCCTTGCAATCTAACTCTGTGGCCATAGAAAGAAATAGGCCCTTTATGCCGCATTTGAAAAATAGCATCCTTTGTCTACCTCTTAAATTGTAACAGGAATATATAGTGAAGTGCACAGCTTGTCTTTTTTTTCTAGATCTATATCCTCTAGGGCACTGAACTGAAGTTACTTGTGTCTCAGATCAAAGTCATTTCACTTAGAAACTCAGGTTGAGCTTGAAGGCACAGTCTCTTAAGTGAAGGTCAATGGTTTATCCATTACAGCACCCAACCCCAAATTATTTTTGCAATTAGTAATATTTATATCTGTTTTTATAGTGTAAAAGAATAAAGAAAGGATAGTCAGCATTTTCAAGAAATACAAGTTAAAGGTGTCCTATCATTTAAAATGATATATCATGTTAGAAAGGAAACTTAAAAGCTGGCATATGCAATCTAAAATTAAATACAGATTTTGAATTTCAGGCTGTGAAGCTAAAAAGATCAAAGGAAACTCTTTACAGTTCTTTGGAATTTGGTATTATACTTCCCGGGAGGTCATTTACTCCCATAATTTAGTCTGACTTATTTTGGCTTCAGTTCCATTAAAAGTATGAAGCAGAAAGAGGGCCTCTTTTTACTTTAATTTTTACCTGCAACCTGTCAGTTAAAGGGGAAGAAAGAAAAAAGTGTCTGGAAGAGGATGATCTACAGAAGTACTAATAGCTTTCAAATCTTTTGACTTTTTGAGCCTGATATGGCTGGAAACTTATCTAGAAAGATTGTATTTTAACCCTTTTGACTGTTCTTGGACATAATGTGTGCTTTTATTGAAAGGGAACTTATTCACTGCCCTTGAACACATATTCTGTCATTTCCACAATAACATCTTCCTTAACTGCACCGTCTTGCCTTGTTGGACACAATAGTAGTAGGACCCCAAGTCTAAGGTTCCTATAGGCATGCATCAAAAGCATGCCTATCATAAGTCAGGGAAGTATCCAGTTTTCCTACTGTCTGGAGAAACCAAAAATGAGAAGGATACCTGCTGTGATGTGAAGGCAGTGCTGATGGGTCTGAACAGACTAAAATTTAGTCTTACTTCACTGTATTTTGGGATCAAGAAATGCAGGGTAGGACCAAAAGGATGACAAAAATTTCAAAGAACTTTTGTCTTTCAGAAAAGATTCGGTATAGATGGTCCAGAGGCCACTATTTTTAACCTATACCAGTCTGTGCAAGCAGGCCTTACAAAGAAACAAACAAACAACAACAACAACAACAAAACTACAGGTGTTTTCTGTTCTGAGACAGTGTTAAGACCACCTGGCAGCAGCAGGAGAGGTGGTTCAGGAGTGTGCTTTCACCTTACTCATCAGCACCAATCCTTTCTCACAGAGGAAAGAATGGAGACCGTGCAGCAGCTGAGTTTCTCATCTGCAAGAGGCTGGCTTTGGCCAGAGGAAATGACAGAGAATGGGGCAGAGGTATCCAGTGTGTAGAAGACTTTGCTTGACATTCAGCCTTTCAACTGATTCTGAAGACAGTCCCAGCAAAACCACCCAACAGCTGTACGATCTCACTGCACTGTAAGATGCATTTTCATGTGCTAGATCTTTACATGTATATTGTTTTGCTTTTGGTTTTTGCCACACAATTTAATTATTTCGTACTCAGTTCAGTGCGATACATCCATTTCATTGAGAAGCACACATTTGATGGAGTTCATCTCTTCTCTCCTGCTTTCATTTACTCTCTAAATTGCTAGAAGTTTTTGAATGTTTCCCTCTCCTCCCCTTCTCTTTACTGCAGTATGGTAAATAAGACTAAAAAAACAAAAGTAGTACTGAACCATAACGAACATGATGGACTGGCGTTGTTTCTGGTGCTTGCAAAAACTGGGACACTTGCTGTTCCATTAGAATGGACTAATAATCTAGTGTACACCAATAATTTCTCAGCAAGATACATGATTGAAAATATCTTCCTGTAAGATTAATGCTTCTGAAAACATAGCTTTTTCCATTTTTTTTTTTTTTTTTTTTTTTTGCAGCCAAGAGAGTGGTGGCAGCAGAGAGGTTAATTTTCTCTTTTCATGCAGGTATCTTCTTAGAAGAGAAGTGATTAAAGGAGTTTCTTTTTTGGAATAAAAGTGCTTTTCTAATCTTGTTGAAGTGCCTAAAATGTGTTTGAAGAGCCAGATAAAAGCAAGGACTTCGTATTTAATGAGTTATCGGTTATATGTTCCACTGTTTATTTTGCTCTGTCACTGAAACATATTTTCTTAAAATGTCTTCTTCTTGCTGCAGTCAACAGGCAATAATGATGCAAGACATACAGGATAAATTTCAACATCAGGTACAAAAGAATAGCTTTCTCCCAAACTCATACAATTGCACAGACAAAGCCAGGAAAAGATTATTCATTAAAAAAAAAAATTGGTCAAATCTTAATTTCTTAGACATACTTGGGACAACAACAGATTTTATGTACACTTTCTCAGCAAGTTTCCGAAGTGTTTCTGTTCATTTACTGTTGCCAAGAATCTCATCCCCAAAGTCTTCTACTGGTTATTTTTTCTTTCTCTCTTCTCTTTCTAATTTGGATTAAAATTGTGTTTAGTTAATTAGGCATCAAGTAGTGACATGCAATAAAACATTATTTTCATTATAAACAAAGTATCACTTACTTTAAATCACAGATTTTAGAATTCCCACCCCCAAAGCTTGATGGGAGAAAAAAAACACTACAGTCAAGCAAACCTCTAGCTAAAAAGATTAACATCGTACCATGCTGCAAAAGTTCTCTGCTGGTATTAGATCCTGCAGTGGAAAATTAGAACTAGACTGTTTATTGAACTAAAGGCATTCATGTGATAAAGGCAGCTCTCTGTTCTTACAAAGGTATCGACTGCTCCTATCATCATAGGATTCCGCACTATGCTTTACCACTGGGGATGGAATAGATCCAAAGCAGAGGAAGAAAAGCTCTCTGAGCACATGCAGAACTTCCCTGAACAGCAGTGGCTTTTTGTGCTTCTACCACGTATTTGAAAAACCATTATGACCAAAAAAATCCAAAGTCAGAGCTAATATAAGCAAAATGAGGCTTACCTGTGATCTCCAAGGACCATGTTCTCCACTGAGTAGCACACATTCTCTGGCATCAAGTGTCTGCAATGTTCTGCCTAAACCTGGGCATCCAAATGGGTTGATCTTTAAAGAGCGCAAAATAGACTCACATGTTACAATGGCTGTTTGGGAGGTTCACTGAAGCATGAAATTTGGTTGACTTGGATATAAATAAGATAGCCTAGTGGGTTCGCAAAAGTTCTAATTGTATCTAATACTCACAGAAATAGCTAGGCATTGCATTAACTCCGCTAGTCTCAGAAATTGAGATTCTCCATGTTAAGCATTTCTTTTTTCACTATTGCTCAGTCCTCTTCATCTAAACCTGGCTGCCCTCTCTTCCCCTAGAAATTGCAAGTGTTGGAAGGCGCAGCAGTCCAGCTTCAGTATCCATTGAGATCAAAACTAAAGAAATGGACCCATCTCTATTCAAAATGAATTTCTTTTATACGAAAAACACAAAGGAAACTGAAGCTACATTTCTAAATACTGAAAAGCAAAGAATAAAGGTGACTTTTCCCTTAAAGTGTTCTATGCCAACGTCATTTAGTGCTTTGGCAAATCCCAGGATATTCTAAGAGGACTAGTTTAGGGTAGTAAGCCATGCACATACCTTTTCATTAGCTGCTTATTTTCAAACAGAGACCTACAGAAATTCCAGTGCTCTGAACCCTCACAGGGGGATGGAGCAAACAGAAAAGATCTTGTTAAAAGTGTCCTTCTCCAAAGTCTACTTTTTTTCCCTTTTTTAAAGTACTCTTCTATGGGGAAAGAGAAACCAGGTTTAGCTGAATATGTCCACTGTGCCGACTTCCAATACTTTTTTGTATTTATTTGTCAACGGCACCAACCAGTTCTGGCATTAGTCCCTGTTTGTCTATGGCTACGGTGCCTGAAATGAAGCTGAAATAGTAGACAGGATAACTTCCATGGATAGATTTCATGAGATCAGACTCTGTATGTGCATGGCTTCTGCCTCTGCTGTGTATACCAATGATTAACTATGATTAGTATTTAGTTACACAGAACCAGTGCTCACACAAAGTTATTGCCTTGCTCTTGTGTTCTGCTTTCTATCACTCATCCTTCAACCTGGAGTCTTCTATTTAGCATTAGGAGTACCCTGAATATTCTTCTGTCATCTCTAACAACCCTCACTCTGCTTTGTACTATGGTCTTTCTGAGCATCTTTGATAGCTGATTTTTTCCTCTCCTTACCATTTTTCCTTCTTCATTAAAATAACCTTTTAAATCCTTTCTTTTCTCCCTTAGAGACAGTTTTTTTCTTTTTTTTACCAACCTTTTCTCACCTCTGAGAAGTTAAAGTTCCCAAGGTGAATATTCTGTCTCATCAGTCCAGGGGCTCTTTCTTCACAACCGTGTATCTACTTCCTTGTTGTCCAAACTTCTATCACAAACTTTTAAAATAATAATTTATAAATAATTATTGTATTGCATTTTTTAGTTGTATGTGGATAATAGCTACAAGCAGATATTAACGTGATATTGAGATTGTAATATTATGCAAGGAGAATGACATAATTTAAGCAAATCAATAAGGGTTAATGAAACCTAGATCTTGTCAGAGTAATTTGATATATATTGATGAAAACTTTAAGATGTTATACATACAAAGGGAGAAATAGTTTTTATGTAAAATTTGATTTGATTTCACAAAACATTTTATTACAGAACTTGAATATTACAAGATCAATATGGTACATATTAAATATATTAAACATGACATTATTCTTAAAAATTTAGTTGCAAATTGTAAGCTATCCACTGAGTACACGTTTCTAGTGTGCTGTTAATCTGTTTTTATCTTAATTCATAGTGCAGAAGAAAAGCATCACAAGTTGTAGAAACTGCTAAGACTGTGAATACAACATATACATAAGAGATTAAGGAATAATGAAAACTCTCACAGGATACTCTGAGAACAACTGAGTTAGGCACAATCAAATTGCATTTCAGTGAAGATAAGATCATACAATGAGGTTCAAAAAAGTATGTGTGGGGATGCTTCAAGAAGAGTGCACTTATCCTGGAAAACAGTTGCAGTGAAAAAATTGGCATGAAGGTGAAGCACAATTTGTCACTTCTGTGAAAAGTGTTAGTGTGAACCTGAGCCAAAAGGTCCCACTTTACACTTGGTGAAGAAAAACAGGTCTGTAAGCAGGAATGTCCACTGCCTTTAAGGTGAGCCAATGACCTCTCTGGAAATACCATGTCTTGTTCCAGAAACCAGATTTGTAGAGATGTAGAACAACACAAGAAGGATCTGAAAAGAGATAGGAGTATGATTAGAGGACAAATAATCTATTGTATACTGAGAAATTCAGAGAGCACTGTCTCAGTTCATCAAAGTAAAAATTAAGGACTGATTTAATTGCAATCTTTAAGTGTGTATATGAAACAGAAATGTGATAGTCCATGCCTCTTCAATCTGATTAATAAAAAGACAACAGTGTTCAGTGAATCCAAAGGAGCTTGTAAAATCTTGATTGAAAAAAAATCCTGGCAAGGATTGTTAATCATTGAAACAATTTATGCAGAACTGTGGTAGTTTCTCCATGATCAAAAATTTAAGCATTGGAGCTGGATTTTTTTCTCCTAAAAGAAAGTAAATATTGAGCAGACAGAATTTAAGGAAATTGTATGGTATACAAGAGGTCAGACAAGATGTTTAGATGTTCCCTTCTGTTTTCACAGTTTACAAGTCTAGGCAGGAACTTGTTCAAAGAATTTATAATCTTGTCTTCTATGGGATTACTCATATACTTTAAGTTGAACAGGTGTTTAAGTGATTTGCTGGATCAGGGCCAAACAGAGCTAGGCTGGTGGCATGCCATTTCAGTGCCCTTTCTGCAGCTGTGGCAGAACAGAACTTCAGGCTGGTATTCTAACAGCTATCGTATTGCACCAAGTAATTGCCTTAGAAAATAATGCAGATTAAATGGTACAACCAGGACTAATTTTGAAAGGAAGAAAGTACTGAACTGAAATGTGGTACTACAAATACATGAATATTACAGCTCTGTGGCTCAACCGATTCACATAAGAGATTTTTGAAGTGCCAAGTGGAGTGTACTGCTATAGCAGCACCATCTTTGCAGGTGGATGCTATGCTAAGGTAGGAATTATCTTCAAATAAATTGTATACACAGTAGTAGTCTGTTCTAATCACTTTCTTAACTGATGCTGCTACAGTGGTATTAAATGGTTATGTAGACAGCTCTTAGTAACATACGTCAGTGATTGTGGCTTTCTTCCTTTTGTTAGCTTTCTCAATCCCTATTCTATGTAATAACTAGTTAAACGATCTGATTTATGTGCACAGATGTAGGATTATGTCAGGGCAAAGGATGCCTGAGCATTTTACATAATTTATCTGGTTTTGATGTGTAGCAGATCAAAATAAAGTTCTAAAAGGAAGAGCTGGATGGAAAGGATCTGCTAAAAGACATATAATCTTACTGCAAGTTACTGACGTTTTATCTGACAACTTTTGCGCTGCTTATCTTACTCTCCTTACACTCATTGCTACTGCCTGCTAAATGCTTTCTTTTTCTCATTATCTCTGCAGATTTCTCCATTTATCTACTACAGTTCTGCCAATATGCTAATGGAGAAGAGCTGGTCTTCATGTCTTGCAGCTTTATTGCCTTAGCTTACTTAAAACTGTGTGTTTTATACCTCAAAATGGTATGTTATTACCATGTGAGGAGCTAAATGCCTCTCTTCCTCCTGTCATCATGGTTTCTACTGACAGCAGTATCTAAGTGAAGTAAGTTTGGAAATTACAAATTACATTTGAACCTATATAGGTCTTTTGGAGAAGTTCTGGTTTCAGTCAAAATTAAAATGAAAAACACTGTGAGGTATGGCCAAATGCTAATTCATATGAAATAACTGTAGTCCACATTTCAGGGGTACTGCCTGGTATCTCAGGATAACCCCAGCAAACAGCATCAGGTTTGCTGATCTTCTGGTTAACTCCCTGGTGACGTTCTGTGTTGCTGCTGCTCCTCCAGATGAAGTCGTGGAGCTGGAGATGTAAAGACCAGATAGTTTCTAAAGTGGCTGGGCACTTTAGACGTTCACATTTGGTGAATGTCTAGGTTGTGTCTTTCAGAAAGGTGTCTAACGTGCAGACACTCTCAGCAATTTCAGAGTGGTGTTCTGGGGTGGAGAGAGGTTTGCCAGCATATACTGTACTCTAACAGTGCTGCCCTTGTACAGCTCCTTGGAGGGCCATAGCAAGCCAGCATGCACAGGGCAGTCCTCTTCGAAATCACCTTGGGCGGGGGCTCAGGGCTGAAAGAGCAGCAATAGCTCTAATTCCTTAAAATGCCCATCTCTCTCAAATGCTATGCCGAGTAAAACACGGAGATTGGTGCTTTTTAAAGCAGGCACACATTCTTATGCACCTCCCAATTCTATAAAGATAGCTATAAAAATCTTTGGGTTTTGTTGTTTGTATTTAGAAGCCCTCAAGCGTCTCCCTTGGTAGGTCTGTATGCATAGTGCAATTATGCATGCATTAGGCACTAAATGAAAACAAAAGGCATTTAACATTAATTACAGTGGAAAGTCACCATATTGTGATCATACACAGCTCCACTATTGCTGCCCAGCTAGATATCCCACTTTCATGCAAACAAGAGAGCCAAATTGAATTACATAAAAAGAAGCTACATACTGACTCCCAGCAGTATGTTTTGACAAAACACTTTGTCTACTTAAATGATTTCAGATGCTGTAGTCAAAAGCCTTGACTGCAAATAATGGGTTCATAAAACCTATCTTTAAAATTTTACCTGACAGTAATGCTGTGCAAATATCTGCACTTCTAGTTCACCTTCTCCACTTGTTTACATCAGGATTTTAATAGAGTGGCTGTCACAAAACAACAGCTAAAGGCCACTGTTTGATAAGTTGCTGTAAAAACAGACTGTTTAAAATGACAATTTCCTTCTTAAATTCAGCCATCACAAAAAAGGGGTGGTTAGGAAAATACTGAAGAGTAACAATTTTTAGGAGGACCGCAATAACGTCCTTTCAAGTTCAGTGACAATCTAACCAGAAATGACTTTGTAAGAAACTACATTTCCCATCTGTCTTCAGTGTTACTGAGAAGTGACAAAAATACAAGGAAAAGAGATGAATACTAGAAAAGTTAGAAGATGGATAGACAGACAGAAAGATTTCTATTTTTGTATTGGGTCATTCAGTCTCCAACCATTATAGTTGAAGAGTGAATTGACTACAGCTCCTTAACTACTTGAGGAAAGAAATGTAACTCAGGAAAACCTCTAAAATTTACATGTAGAGCAAAAACCTAAAGAAAGATCTTCTGTCAGTCATTGCTCTACCTTAGAGCATCTGCAGATGCTCTCCCGATGCAGAATGGCTATGCAGAAGGCAGCTGGATGCTGGTGGCCCTAACATGACCTCCAGGCACGCACATCCAAGGCCCAATTCACAAGAAGTCACCCTACACAGAAGCAAGTCTATACTGAAATGCTCTCATCATGCAAGGTGTGGGTATGGTGAGGGAGTGTGTTTTAGCCTCTCACGTCTTTCCTGAGGAGAAGGTGTGATTTGGAGGGAGGATTACTTTACTGGCAAGAGGAGTGTGTAGCCACTGCTGTGCTCTTCTGTCATGAGGCAGAATTGTACATTTCTGAGTTTTCACAAAAAGAGAACAACTCCCCATCATCTCTAATAGTTGGTTAAGTGGTGTAGCTGAATCCTATCTGAATTCAGTATCATGCAGAGTAAGATTTCTATGGAGCTACACATAAAGGAGAACTTCAGAGCCAGAAAGGAGGAGAAAGAAATGCAGACTGCCTTAATCTGTTTGGCTTGGTTTAGTCTAATTTTATTTTGTGCCAAATGAGTCATTGCTCTCTGCTGGAGATCTTCACTCTCAGTAGACTTTCCATAGTCAAAAGCCTTGGAAACATAATAGGAAAAGTACCAGTATATCAAAGATAAATACCATGTTTCCTTGGATATTACCAGAGCTAGAGATATTAATCATCACTTCATAGGAGCTATGATGTTTAAAGTAGTTGTAGGTAACTCGTTTTCCTTTTGTTGTGGTAGATTTTTGTTTCTTTCTTTTGTTGTGGTTTTTTTTTTTTTTTTGTCTAATTTTAGTCCACATGATTTACTACTATGTAAATTTTTCAACAAAACATCCACCTTTGATGAGATTTTGCCTTGTGCAACTCAAGGGATAAAGACATGATGAAAAAGCTGGAATTTGTGAGAGCAGATATGAGACTGCTAAAGACTGTTCTGCTGACTCTTGCTTGTGTTCGCCCATACTTCTCTTCTGCCAGTATTTTGGGAGAATTCCTTTTCTACTTAGTCAGGGCTCATTTTATGAATCAGTCTTACTCACCATTGATCAGAATATCTCTTCCAGATGAGAGAGTTGGCCTTACCCTAAGGCATAATACAGCAAATGTCATGTATGGCTCTCCAGGGCTACAGCTAATAGCACTAACAGCAGGACTTCTTTACAAATCTCTGAAGGTCCCATTGGAATCAAAGCTTTAATGAGCACATACAAGTCCAAGCCAGAGCTTAGCACCCCCCAACAAAAAATCCGTTGACCTGTACAGGTGGGACCATGGAAGAAGAAAGCTGAATATTTTCCATTCTGCTAAATCCTTTGGAAAAATAATCATGATTATTTAATGAGGAGTGAATTTTATTACAGACTAAGGGAACTCATCATGCAGAGGGAGCTACAAAAAAGGTTTAGTGGGACTAAGGTTAGTAAAATTAGGCAAAGATCCATTGTTATCTCCAATGAGTCAATATATTAAACTGCAAAGGCTTTGAATAATTATTAATGTGATGAACAGTAATAATAGCTTCATATCTCAGAGTCTGTTGATCCCTCCTTATGTTCTCTCTGAATCATCCATAATTATCACAGGGAGTTGGACTGATGCCACAAAGTGAAGGGCACAGAAGTGGTGTGACCACCTGTGGGACATACACATGTATTGGGCTCCATAAAGCTGCAGCCCCCTTCCCTGCTTTCTCTCCTGCCTCTGTGGGGTGAGAATACCCCCTGAAAAGGAGGTAGATACCTACATTAGAAATTTCCCCTTTCCTTTATCAAGACACACCACTAACAGCACAAAATAACTCCACTTACTTATTGCATTCCAGAAGTTGCTGAAGACATGCATTAGATGCTGCGTGCAGACTGTGCCTTCAAAATGCTTTTTTACAGACAATACGAGAATGCCTAGAAATTTCCAGGATGGTTATTATTAAATAATTTGTACCTGTGCAATGACTTACAGCAAAGTCTGTAAAATGCTTTGGCATTAAGAGAAGCCTCTCAATCTTTTCTGAGGAAAGAACAATTTCTGGTCAGAACCCTATGGGGAGACATTTCTGCCTTTTTTTTTTTTTTTTTTTTTTTTTTTTTGTCTTCTCTGGTTCCCTTCCCAGTCTTGCTTTTTCATGTCTTTTATTATTATGATTATTACTATTATTACTATTATTACTATTATTACAGTAAAAATACGAAAGGCTGGGTTATTATCAAGGCTCTCCCTGTTCTACTTGTGACTTTTAATGTCCAAGAGAAGAGTATGAGTATGACTTTTTTGCTCATTTGCTGTGTGTCATGGAAAAAAAGGATCTTAGAAATAGATCTGAAACATAGATCTGAGTTTTCTTTCTTTCTTTTTTTTTTTTCCCGTACTCAAAGCACTTGTTTAAAAAGAGATACTGAAAGATACTCAAAGAAATCAACTCACCTGATACACCATGGGAAGAGATTTGAGTATAGCCCCAAAACTTGTGGTCTGAACATCAGTTAACAGCTATGCTTCTTATGGTAAGTTGTTTTTAGACCAAGAGCACTTGAGAGATGTGCAGAGAAAATTAAGATTGCATATTGATGGAAAAAATGTAAAATGCTCTGAAATATAGGAGATAGGGTGATGGAGACTGACCCCAGTCACCTATTATTTGTGTAATTTTAATTACTCTCCCTTTAATTTAAGCAGCTGACACACACCTTCAGTGGTGTTCAGAAAGTTAATAGGGCAGCTGAGTAAGGATTTTAAGGTCATATTCTTGTCCTTTGGTGCTTATTTTATTTATTAGCTGCTGCATTAATATTCTTATGATTACAGAAATGATCATTTATGTATATAATGCATCTTATGATAGTATACATTGATGAATATTATGTTTATTTCTGAATATGTCTTCTTGATATTTTAGTAGTAAATTCACAGAAATGTAACAGCATTTGTATCAAGTTTCTTCCTTCTTTACATTATTTTTTAATTATGGTATGTAGTCATCAGTTTGCTGACAATAATTTTCCCAAATGTCACTCTTTGATTCCACCCTTCCCAACTGAAATTAAAATATTGACAGAAATCATTTAGCATGAGCAGTGAAAAAATTCAAAGAGGCATTTAAAGTAGAGGAAGTTCTACATGTATCCCTTCTATATATGTACATTTGTGACTCATTTCCAGTTACATAAAGAGTAATGTGTGTAAAATTAGTGTGCTGTCTCATGTTTGTCTTGCATGTAGATAAGGGATGACATTTAATTGAAGTTATTTTTTTTAAATCAAACAAACTACTATTTGCAATATAAAAATAGAGAGAACCTAATGTTTCTGATATGTTCAGTGGAGTTGAAGGGGAACTGGTAGATTACCAGTGTGAATGGAGTTTGGCTTGTTTCTTTCTTAAATCTTTTACCCAATTTATACACCCTCATGCCTATGTATCTCTGTCTTTGTTGATCAGCACTGTGCAGGAAGGGAAAGCAAACACAGCTCATGGAACTGGCTGAGGTTCTGCAGCATGCAGCAGTAGCTCTCAAAAATAAAGGTGCTCCAAGCACATGGTTATCCAGTTGCTGAGGACAGAAGAGATAATGGTGGTGTGGACATGGTGTCATTCTGTGACCATCCAGCCAAACTCTCAGTAGGGATAGAGGGAGCATCCAAGGTGCTGCCTGTGGTATGTCTTGTGGTGAAGCTCCTTTGCTCCCTTCTCTGTCTGGAGAACCCTTGCCTCTTCCCAGCACTTCTGGCAATTCTACCCCTTTGTGCAGGTCCATCTCCCACTACTCCCATGGGTGCACAACTTGGGAAGGAGAAGGAGAAACTCCCTGCTCCCATCACTCAGGTGGAGAGGTGACTTTGGACAATGCTTTGCAACTGTAGTTGAAGGCAATGAGTACACTAATGAGGAGAGTCAGAAAAATTATTGCTGAATGGATAACTGTTAAAATATTTCTCATAATTCTTTGTGTGTTTTCATGAATACTTTTTTTTTCTTCATTGGCACATTTTATTGCTTTTCTGTTTAGAGGTTACCTTATGGTGGACCTTTAGTATCCCTTAGGCTTTACAAACAAGACTGTGTATCAACAGCTTATGTGATATAGTGACACACGTCAGTAAGTATTCTCTGTTTTAAATTCATTGCAGTGAATGGATCTCATAATGTTAACAAATCTTTTTACATATCATCCTGAAATGTCTATTCGACTTAAAAAGCATGGTTTAGACACTGAGCAATGGGTAATGAGATCATAGCCAGCATTATAATTTGAAGAATTATAGAGTTTTAAGGGGGAATGTGTTTTCCTGCTGTCAATATATGTTGTAAATCCTAAATCAGACAATGCTGCAGTGATATCAAGGCACAACAATCTAAAGGTGTGTAGCGGAAATGCTAAGTCATGGCCTGAACCAGTGACTGGGCACCTGGTGGGAAGGCAGGGCCTACCCAGGGGAGCTTAGGTGCATGCAATGAATCTGAGTGACTGGAAGGGGTAGAGCCAGGATCCACCCCTTCACAGACCTCATTTAAGGGTTGACAGTGGAGGTGAGGGCATCTTCCCTGCCCACCTGCGGCCTTCTAAAGGTAAGTAGCTCTTTTCCTTCATTTCTGTGTTCACAGCTGTTGCATTTGGGCTTGTCCTAATTTGCTGCAGCTGAAGACTTTGCTACCCTGCTATTATTGCTGTACCTTCCATCACATTATAGCATTACAAGGTGGTATAAAAATATCAAGAGTAGGAAGAGGATGGGCTATGAAGTACTTCTTTGCACTTCCCAGGGTTTGCACATGTGGTCAAGGTAAATTTCAAACACGCTGCATTGTAATTGTTCTATATTTAGTTGCACAACTGCTAGAAAATTCAGTCTTCACTCTGTCATACAAATAGATTGGCTTGTGGAAATGCTCATCATTTTAATCCCAGCATGCTAATGGCCCCTGTGTGAATATAGACTTCTCAATTAAACTAAAGTAATTTGAGAAAAGGACAAGTCTCCCAGGCTCAAGTAAAGGTTTCAGTAACAACAGCAGATTCAGCTGTCTATTCTTGAAGTGTTTTCCACTGGATGGTGCATTGCTGGGACTTCTAGTTCTACACAGATTCTTTGCTTAGATGCAATCCAAAAAGTGCATGTTCTAGTAAGGAACTCATGAAATAGTCTGCAACATGGCTATGCTCCTGAAAGTGCATCTGTACATTCCCTAGAGTTAAATTTCTGCAGTCCCTTGGAGCCCTGATGCTTTTTCTGGGATCTCTTTTGATGCAGGTCTGTGCCACCTTCTTTCTAAGAGAGCTTCAGATCTACAGGATATTTTAAGGGCTAGGACAAAATGTGTGTCTCTAGCCAAAGAATAGGAATCGTAAATGGGTGAAATGACCCCACATTAATACAACCCATGTAGCCTTATCTATTTACAGTGTTTTATATTTCTAACTACTGGATATTTATAAAAAGTCACCATCTCTATTGGCATTTGACAAAGGACACAGTTAAATGGACCTGGCATTTTCTTATTCATGTAGTTGAGCTACTTGAATTAAGGTTCAGGCATCATATGATACTGCATGTTTTATGGATAAAAATGATCTGACTCCTGCATAGACACCAAGATCCAGCACTTCTTCCAGAGATAATTGCCTTTTTTTTTTTTTTTTTTTTTTTTTTTTTACAAATACAAAAACATATTTTCTAACTCTTCAGTGATCACCTTAATTTTAGTGCTTTGTCTCACATAGGATTGTGTCTTCTTTACAGGTCTTTACAGATGTGCTTTCCAGAATACGTGAGAATTTTGTATTAATCATGTTTTTCTCTGAATTGTGCCACATTATTTTCTCCCTTTCTTTGGTTTGTTCAATTTACGCCATAAATATTATTAACCCACAGAGATTTGTTTCTACTTTCTTTAGTTAATTAAAGACACTGTTGGATTTATCTTGTGCTACCACCAGGAGGGCACAAGTGAAATATTGTCTTACTAGATGGTTCATTCATTAGCATAAAATAATCAGTGCTTTTGAATACCAGCATCTCAGTATATCAGATTTGGGTTTTTGTGATCTCATCTAGGAAGTAGAAGCAGCAGTAGAAGGATAAAGAAGAGAGACAGAATGAGGGGGAAAAAGAAAGGGAGCATTCAGCATAGGTGTTCAAATTAGCAGGTTTCCATAAGAAAACGCACCGGGCACTTGACAAAAAGGAGAGTGCACAAGTTAAACTTGCCTGGAGGCATATCTAACTGGCACCTAGGACAGAACACAGTAGTAAGCTAAATTAATTCCCTACTCTGCTACTAACAGAGATTTAATAATTACAAGACCATTCATTCTAGCATATGATTTCTCCCCTTGGGGGGGAGGGGGGTGGCTGGAAGAAATAAACAAACTACCATATGCTCCTACCAAATATTTCTACTGATTCCATCTGACTTCACATTTATCAATGTGAAGTGATGTGATTTTTCCAAAAGGAATGATGCTCCATGTTAATATTAAATTTACAGACACATGCAAATATTTAATGGCTCTTGTATCTGAGATGGTTTATCACTGGATATCAGAGAATAAGTATTCCACCAGGAACTATTCTTCATCTTTCTCATTCCCCTAGGGCCCTAGTCTGATGTGCCTTCTGTTGGCCCAAACTCGGTGGAAGACTTGGGTTCACCTACAGAGAGAGACCACATGCTTAGGCACTACCTTGGATCTCCTTCAGACTCCTTTTCCCCAGGTATTTCTCCACCCTCTCTCTGGGCTTTTCATGATTATATGAAAAATTAATAGGACTCTGAGCCGTATTGCCTTTCCTCACTAATTGCATCAGAGTGTAGGAAGGTGAAGCAGTGATATAGTAGGGGAGGCTGAGGCTCCGTGCCCAAAACAAGGAAATCCACTTACATAGGGGGCCCCTCTGTGTACAGATGTGGGTGGTGTGACCTATTTCTGGGAGATTTTATCATTTTTGGAAGAGACACCAGTAATTCATTCTTCCTTTCTGAGGAATAAAATAAGAACCCAGACACATTGATTATTAATCATTCATTTGGGGACTCTCCTCCCTCTTGACCAATGACATAATCATCAGTGAACAATATGTATACTGTAATTGACATTTGCACAAAAAAAAAATCAGGTTATATTGTATGCATCTACACTAATAAAAATAGCCATCTTTCAAATCCTCCTTCGCAAAGTCTCACTGAACAGACTTCGATATCTATATAGCATTTATTTTGACCTTCGCCTCTCTGATCTCCCTCCACTGGGGAACTGTACGGCAATACAATATAACAGAAGCATACTTATTAAAATACACATTTAGGCTACAGTGTTCAGAAAGCTTCAGTTAGGTGCACAGAAAACACTGCATCCAATTGGAGGTTCAGCCTATTTAGGTTTTACATGAAATTCCACCTATACATGTCACTCTGAGAATTAGTTGCATAATTACCTTCTAAACAGCTCTGTTGATGAGTTGTGTAATTACAGTAACTCAACAGGTCATCCCAAACAAGCTTCTGCTTGTTTAAGATCTCTATTTTGATATCACAGATAATTTAATGTTTTCTATCTGCTGTGGTAACCAAAAGTTCTAGACAAAGATCACTCACTCCTACTTGTAGATGAGTCACTATTTTAGCATGTTCTACTTTCAGAAAGATTATACATTTCGCTTTTCTTTACTTTATTTTGAGAGAGAACAAGGGAACATACCAGTTGCTACTGCAATTGTGTAAGTTCTGCCTTCTTTCATAAAAGACACCTAGATGCATATGAACACTTGAATAAGTAGAAGACAAATATGTTCACTATTGTTAGATCGTTTTATGCAGAGATTTTGTTTTGTTTTTTTTTTTAGCAATGCTAATTAGTAACATCTAGGCTTACAGCAAGCGATTAGCACATAAGAATTCAGACTTTTGTAAAAATACTATTAGCCAGTAGATACCATTCTTAGAATGTGTGCTAAGAGAATAACATTTTATTTGTATTCACGTGTCCTACAGAAAACAGCTAACTTCAAAGCTGGTGGAGCGGTCATGGGTGAAGCAGACCAGTGAAATGGTGAGTGCTAGGAAATCGCATGTCTTCAAGACCAGGGAGGGTTCTATGCCACTGACATATATTTCAAGAAGTGTGATAAATTCTGGAGTCGCAATAGAAAGTGCTGTATTTTATTTGTAAGGAAACATGCTTACAATATTACACATAAAGAAATTAACTGTATTTTAAAAATGTTCTCTTTTATGATGAGGCACCAAGAACTTATTTTAAACAGTGACTAAATGCAGAAGCAAATGCTGAAATGTATGAGAAAATAATAATCCTAACGATTTTCCTTTGGAAATATAACTGCTGTAGTAATTTCAATTAAGGAAGAATTTAGCACTTTAGTATTTGTATTCCCAATGTCAAAGTCTTTTGTTATCACACTTACACCTCTGTTATTAATGTTAGCCATGGTTTGCAAAAGAGGAAAAGCTAGTTATCAATGAATAATTCAGGCTCCATAACTGTCAGACCTCATTATTTTAAATAAGACCTGGTAGTTCCAGTTGTAACTGGCTAATTGCATCATTTAAACTTAAACTGGTAGAATATTTCATATAATTCACGATTTTAAAACTTTTAATCCCTTCAAAACTACTGTAGTACATAGGGCAATTTGCTTTAAATCAGGGAGAGAGAACAAAGAGACATTCTCGTTGCAATACAAGTCCTCAAGTGGTTAAAACAAAAAGAAGAAAAACTGAAGAAACCAATGTACCAAGTAGTTAAAATGAAACTTTATCATTAGACTGAAATGGAATACAATACTTATAAAAGTAAAAGCTGAAAAAAAAGTTGAAACACCCGAAACTGATGAAGTAAAATATATTCTAACACCCAATGAAATTATACTGCAAAATCATTCAAAAGCTATTAGTGAAAATAGCTCTTTTTTGTGGCCATATACTCTGCCTTGGTTTGATTTTTGGCCATAAACACAATTCCCAGAGCAGCTAAAAATATATGGCATAATCATCTTTAACAAAAATTCAACCAGTTGCAAAATGGCTATAGGGAGTTATTACTCTTTGTTAATAATTTGTCCAGTAAATTTAGTTTATGATCAAAAAATCTTAATATTTTTATTTGGTTTGTTTTTTGATCTTAGTTTGCCCTTAATAATACAGACCTGATAAAGTGAGAAGGAAGCATATTTTACATATATTATCCTTCCAAGAATATACCAAGCAGGAAGAGTCAGGGGTCATTTGTAAACTAGACTAAATTTAAAGTGCTGTTTTAATCTTTCTCTTGGCTTCCTGCTCAGATAACATTCAGCAGTTTATGATTTGTGTCTAGTATCTATAAAGTATGAGAAATTAATAAATACTTTTAAATGTGACTTCAAAAAAAGACGATACCTCTCAGTAATGTACTGAAAGCTATAGCTATGTAGTACATAAAGATATGTACTGTAAAGGAACTTTATCCTCATTTCACAGTTGGGATACTGAAGTCCAAGGTAATCTATATACCACTTCTGTAGCCTCTCACACATGCAAACAGGTACACACATCATGCTTCTGAAATAAAATCTGGGACTCAAGAGTCTGCCTTACGACTTTAATGGGATGCTGTAAGAGAAACCATGGTAGACTACATGGGTATTGTAAAAATGAGAAAAACCTGCATTTGCTGTCTCTAGAATGACTTTGGTGTCTTCTTTATTTATTTAATTAAAATAATAATAATATAAAACCCCCACAACTCTCAGCTGTCATGTTGAAACTATAAATTTCAGCCCACGTATCCATTAAGAACATCATTAAGGCAGTGGAGGTTACACAGCAAGGGCTTGGATCTTATCCGTTATGTAGCAGCCTCGCATTGCTGGATATCTTGTAAAAGCCACCCCTACATTTCTGCATCATACTGGAGGTCATTACCGCATACATTCAGAAACTGTGTGTGTTCTTGTGTTTGAGAGTAGAATTAGTGCACCACACAGATTAACTTCCTAGGTTTTCTGCGTGCTGAAATTGAGCCATTTCTACTTGTGCAAAAAAAGAAAAAAAACATCCAGCAATAATTGGTCCCCATAGAGATGCAGACCATCATATTCTCACACTCTTCTGAGATCTGTAAACTAAAAGCCCAGGTTTCTTGGGAGATGTATCTCTTAAGAAGACAGACAGCATCAGGTTGAGTTTTGCAAATCTTTGCTTAATGGACATTTAAGAGCTGTAAAAATTCTCTCCTTACTCCTCAATTCTGGTCTTGCTCTTCATGGGAGATTTGCACCCCTGGGCAGGAGTCAGCATGAATTTTCTGCTGGTAAGTCAATTAGATATGAATTTTTCTGTTACCTGCATGTGGTCTAATAACATTATGTGCAAGCTCTGATAATTATGAGCTTGGAACACCTTATTTTCCCAGTTGCTGTGTGTTCTGTTGGTAATGACTGTGACAGTGGTTCTCATAGTATAACAAGCTGATATGCCATAAAATGTTTAACTCTTGCAGTCAATACTTTGAGTACCATACAGTCCTGAGTGGATGGACTGAGAATGTAAGCCTCAGCTTTGCTGGGAGATGTCCATGGAGTATATCTCGGTGAGTTTGACCCGAAGTTACTCTGGGTGGTCCAATTTCAAAGAAGCAATGGCCAAGCTATGTATAAATAAATAAATAGATTTTTTAGGACCTGTTACGGTCATGTAATACATAGGAAAGAGAAAGGCAGAAGAGTCTGAAGATGATGCATCACAAGTGTTCTAGAACCTTACAGTTGGCTGTAAACTTATCCTTATAGGTCATTCAAAATCATTAGCTTGAAAGTCCTAAGTTGTGTATGGTCAGACAGCACCTCTCTAAACATGTCCCACCCTGGTGGTTGAGGCTAGTGTTTTAATTGTCATATTTGAGATTGGCATTCAGAGTTAGAGGTGCCCCCAACGAGGTCACAGCTCATTTACCTAGTACCATCAAGCTGCATTTATTTATGGGATTATTATCCTCTCATATGAGGTTTGGTTCATTTAAGTATGTTTATTAGTGAGTTCCTCGCATTTAACTCTTTGGAGATCTATGGAGTCAACATTTGGAGATAATGAGTTTATAGCAAGGATGAACTAGGAAATAATGGTGCCTAGACATTATAGTTTGTATCATGGTATGTCCAATGACACAAAATAATTTTCACAACTGCATATAGGCAAGATAAAATAATGTAACAATACTCAAAGAAATTGTAGATGTATAGGCTCAGAAAAAATTAAAATCATAATGATTTTAAAAAATCAATGTTATTATGATAGTATTTCTCATTTAAATCCATACTGACAACAATCCATATCTTTACATGATTTTCCCTGTGTTATCTCACCAACAGGACACAGTCAAATAAAAATTAGTAAAACAAGTTGCATTTCTGAGGAAGAAAATATTTGCTCTTCTTGTCTCGCAGTGTCTGGAGACTTCTGCAATTGTTTACTGTGTTGACTTTCTGTAAGCTTTGTAAGCTCAGCTCTCTGATCTGTAGCTTCATTTTTAAATATTTTTCTCTGAAAAGACACCAGCTAGGTCTCCAAATGTTTTATGTCTATGGCCACATCAGATACTACAACAAAAAGGAGGCGTATTCTAGTCTGCCTTGAAATTATCCAGAGTTGGCTTCGCCCTTGTCAAGGGCTGGCTCCCAGGAAGGAAACTTCAGGTTTAGGGTATGCTGGATATGTTTCATCAGTGAAAGGAATCCACTTCTGTTTGTGTACAGAGCATGGTCTTAAAGTCAGAGATTTCACTGACCAAAAAAAAAAATCTTTTTTTTTCTTGGAGCTGTAGACACCTGGTTGAAAAATACATGGCAGCTGGGGACATACAGTAAATGGTAGGTGCAGATACACTGGGTGGTGTTCCTACTGCGCATATTCACTCTGAAGGGTCATTCAAAATGCCTCTCTACAAAAAAGCCCCAATGTAAATAATGTCAACAGTCTATGAAAGCAGGTGATTTAGGTCACCAAGCAACATACATTGGTTAAATTGTATTATTCTTTCAAATACTTAATGTACATCTAAGCTATTCACTTGTTAGAGTGAAAAGAGGCAAGGATAAAAGAGGCTTGTTTTTACTTTGCTTGTCTATAAAATCTTCACTATGGAGAACCATCCACTGTTTTTTAAAAGAAAGCAAACAAATGGAGGCATGCAGTGCCATTGAACATTATAAAAAATGTTTGGAAAGACTGCGCATGAGCTGGGTGAAGAGGGAGATCTGAAACTAGCCACAAATGATAAGAAGATACTGAAACACATGTGAGCATCACTTGAGAACTGTGAAAGAATGAGGCAAGGTTTTTTTTATTGGGATGAAAATGTCACTGAGTGTCTCATTATTCTTAGATCCATTCTTATTGCAAGAAAGCAACAGACCTTAGTGAAAAACAGCAAGAAAACTCATTATTTAAAGTGTATACAAAAGCAGAAAATGGAGTTAAATTTCAGGCTTTAAAAGCTCTCATTTCTCAGCTTTGATTGAAATCAGGCCAAAGTCTTGCTTGGGTATCTTGAAACTCCCTTGTATCTTTTCTCCACAGTGACCAGCAATTCTACCAGCGTAACTGGGCAGAGGAGGCTTTTGAAATCCAGACTATTACCAGCCTTTGCAGGAGAGGCTAATGGAGTACAGGAGACCTCCTCCTGTGTTTTGCATTTGAAAATCTTGCAGTTGGTCTTAGGGGAGCCCAGGAACTGTGGTGTTAGCTCTGTTGCACAGGGGAGCAGGTCCCCAGGGTGAGGCTGAGCCACCAATCAACTGAACTTCCAGACCAGACTGGGTTTGGGGTGGAGGAAGGCTTCCGTCATTACAGACTGCTGCTTGGGATGTCAAAGCAGGGCAGTAGCTAGGAATCAGTGTGGCACCTGTTACACAGTGTGGTTGCTTAATGGATTAGAAATCTTATCAAATGTATCTCACCATGGGATGATGTTATTACTCTTCTTTGTTGCAGAGAAAATTGACAAGAACTTTTCAGCTGTGGATAAATACTACTTCGACAGTGTTTTCAACATAATCCTTATATATGTAAGTGTATCTCTCTTGTGAATTTTCCTAAATGCATATTTTAAGGAAGAAAACATGCAACAGCAGATGCACTGAGGATAATTCTGCCAATTAAAAAGATAACAGGAGTGCTGCTGTTAACTGAATATAGAGCAGTGAGCTAAGGTAGAGAACAACAATATTTGACATAGCTGGTCACAGCTGACATTTCTGTTCTTGATCCAGTGAATCATCTGAATCCTCTAAGAACATTCATCATGGAAATAGTCTGAGACAGAGAAATAAACTGAGCTCTCTTACAGAATCTATTCTTGACCCAACTGGCAATGTTAAGAAAGGGCTCTGATAGCTACATATATTCTGTTCACTCATAAATAATAGGGGGGCACCGTTTACTGGTTGTAGTCCTTGTGGTTACAGTGGGACTGTCACTGTTTTATTAGTTACTTTTGCACTCTCCGATGTTCCTGTAAAACAACATTCTGTTTCAGGAGATGCGCCTGTCAAGGAAGCAGGAGAGGGTGGATGGCATGATGAGTGCCTTCCAACACTTTGTTTATGTCTCTGCAGGGTGGAAGTATTTTGTTAACTCTGTGCTCACAATGTGGATCAGTCACTGCTGCCAACATAAATATTTTCAAATATTTCACTGAGAATTGCTGCAAAGCTACAGGAGATTTTCTGCCTATATGACTGAGACTGTGTCTCCTTTGATTTCAACTTGATTTAATTTTGTAGAAGAGGCAAACACAAGATGAGTAATAGTGCAGCCCTCCAACTTGCATTATTGATACTTCCAAAGTGTCCAGTTCAAATGGGGGCAGAATGTTAACAGAACTGAGAGTATCAGTCTAGTGGCTGAAGGACAAAAATAATCTGCCTTTTTGATCTTTGCTGGTCAACAAAAGCATGCTTTGCTTGCTCCAGAAGTCTTTCATGTGAGAGAAAATGGACAGAGATGAAAACCCACGTCTGATCTGACGCTTTGGCAAGCTGTGTTTTCTTACACCCACAGGAGATGAAGAGTTCTGGCCTTTTAGAATAGTGGACAAAGGTAAAAGAGAATTCCCTTCTGTCATGTAGACAGTCACTGATAAAGTTTATTCTGTGTATAAAACATGCAATGGATGCAGAGTTATCATCTTTAAGTACCTACCTTCTACTGAAATGAAACGGTCAGAAAATTGGAGGCTTCGGGCAAAAGCCAGACCCTCAGTTCTCTACATGGATCACAGTGTGAGCTTTAGAAAAAATATTTATTACACGTCATCACTTTTCTAGCAGATTTTGTTTGGAGAAGCTGGATCAGACAGAGCTGGAAGCTTGACAGATTGCTCTGACCACTGAGTTGGAGTATATACAGCTAAAACTGAACCAGTAATTCAAAATGGTACTTCAAATAAATTTAGTTTTCTATTTCTTGCCTATAAAATACCTGCAAAAAAAGTAAACCATTAGTTCTATTAATTCACTAATTGCTCTATCTTATTTTTTAGTTTTTTATTACCTCAGGATGGAAAGATCAGAAATAATTTGCTGTTATTAATGTTTGTTCTGATTGTATGAGTACTGCTGTCATAGTGAAGACAAGAAGGTGGGGGAATCTATGGGTCTTTGATACTCTCAGGCATTGGGAACAGTTTAGGAACAAGGAACAGAGAACGAGGATTAGTGGATTTTAGAAGAATAATCCTGTGAACTGCTCTTCTTTTTTATGGCTGAAAAAGAGGAATATATTTTGATTGCAGTACACTTATTTCTCTCATTTTAAGAACCTGCATTAACAGTCCCTCATTCTCCATGTGTCACTCAGATGACCAAGGCCAAAACCCACTGACCCTGGGCAGGACAGCAGCATGGTGTGAAGTGAAGAGCAGGAGAGTTTCACAGGATAAGCAATGGCCAAATGAAGTTTTTCTTTTGTGAGTTTTACCTTTTTCATCCTGTTTGACATTTCTGAAACGGAGCTGTATTACAGATTAGTAGCCCATGGCAGTAGGCTGGAGAGATGAGATTTTAGTGTGATATGGGACACAGGCAGAAGAGAGGGGGGAGCAAAGAAAATCTGTGAAAAATTGAAATGACAAGGTCATATTGATAGCTTGGTTGTGAGAGCTGCTGAGGTAGTTTGTTGCATTATGATTAGAGATGGGCCAACTAGCATGAATAAGACAAGAGCTGGTCTGAACCTTCATCCACTTCTCTGAGTAAACCCAAGCTGAGCCTAAGGTAAGGTTAAGACAAATCTAGTGCTGGCAGTTTTGGTTTCCTAGCCCTAATATACTAAGATTCAGCTCAGAATGGAAAGCTAGAATCTAGAAGAATGTTAAGGACATAAATCCAGTTTAAAATCACTCGGTCTGGAAAACCTTCGACAAGAACAGTTTTACGCCACTTCTAGCCTTCCATCCATAACAAAGAGCTTCATATCCCCTCTGATAACCATCCTAGTAGCAAAATGAAACCAAGTCTGCAAAGCTTTCAAATTTCAGTCCAGATTTTTTTTTTAATTATGAAACCTTCAGTTGAGATGCCAAGCTTTGGTCAAAGGGTACGCGTGCATACGATAACTTGCAGTGGGAACTGCACTGAATAAAGCACACAATCCATCTGCAAGTTGTTTCTCTTCGGCTTTATCCTGTGGGAAGTAGCTCTGCATTCAGATTCAGACTACAAGGGATTCTCCGAAAGCTGAATTTCTGCAATGGCCATGCTTGTTCTGTGGTGTGTCACGCTCCCTGCAGTGAGGGCTAAGTTCTTCCTATTTTGTGCAGTTTCTGTCTAATGCAGACAAAATTCCTCCTCCTCACAAGGATTCTAGGAGAAAGCAAAGCCAGAGAACAAGGGCAAGTGGAGACAAGAGATGCAGTTTACCTTGGACTCCTGTTTTGAAACACTTGCCAAGCTCATTGAGGTAATAGTTTTGATTTGGTAGTGTAACAAAATCCATATACAGACTGTTTCTGAAAAGTGCAGTCAGCATTATAGGGTTCCTATCCTCCTTTTGTGTTAATAATGTCGCTGCTCAGCTCTTAGAGGTACTTGTGATGATATAGTGGGGCAGAAATATACAGGAGTCCAGTGTGTTTTGAAGTGGCAGCTCTTGAGTCACTAAAATAATGACCTGTATCTGTATGGGAAACATTTTTTCTGGACTGTTTCCATTCTCAGTGTGCTTTACAGACCTGACAGCTGCATCTCTTTGAACTGTGGCAATGCAGAGCAGAGCAGTTCTTCCAGCAGAGGCTACAGGAACTCTGCTACGTGGGACTTTAACAGTGAGGGTGAGAAGCTCTACTTGCTCTCTGCATCAAGGTAAATAGTTGTCTGCTAATTTATTCTCACATACTTTCTTTTGTCTTTTTTTTTTTTTTTTTCATTCAGGAATATGTAGCAGTGGAATAAGGTGAAAGGTCTGTCAAAGTAGACAGGAGTAAAGGATTCTATCTTGCAAGTAAATGAAACCAGCATACGTCTTGATGAAGTATCATTTGTACAGGATGAAGACAGCAGTTGGGGTAAACAAAAAAAAAAAAGAGGCTTTCTTCTTCACATATAAATTTTCCATAATGAAAACAAATCCTGAGTTTAACCTTGCCTGTGATTTCAAAACACTTAGTTTATGATTTACCTCTATTTTCTTGGACTTCCACAGTCTAGACAAGTCTCCACAATTAAAAATTCACCCCAACAGTTTTCTTCACTGATTCTCAGTCATTTCTGCAGAGTACGTGCTGTCTTCTCAAACCTGAAAAGACAACCCAAAGCTTCAGAGCTCTGTCCATGCATCAATACTTGCAAACTGTGCTCAATGAACTTGATGCTTTTTTAAAATTTGTAGTTATCATAGTCGAATTAGTTATTAAAATGGACATACTTTGCAAGGAAAAATAACAGCCATTGTATTTCTGCACATCTAGTACATGGATACTGCTTTCTTCTTTCTTGAAGTTTGAAGAAGACACATGACTTTAATGTCACTAAAGCTTGTGTCATAATCATCAAATAGAGCTGGTGTCAGGTAAACCAGATGGAACTTTCAACCAATAAATTGTATTTATTTTTGATATTAATGACTTATTTGTCATCCATGCAACTTGTAATAGGATAAGGTAAGAATAAAGATTTTTTTCTGAGGGGGGAGGGGGAAAAAGAGACCTATTAGGAGCATATGTGTTATTATTTGACCAAACAGCACAAACAGATGACTTGCAAAAAGTACAAGACCTGTCTCCAGCTGGGATCTGCCTGATGGTTCCTACAGAGCTCAAGAGGGACTGAAGGGTTAGTTCACTCACACTGTGAAAAATTTCAGAGCGTTTCTACTTATCTGTGTGCATATTACATTAATTAACTATGCTTTGTTACATTACAGACTATACTAGCATCTTTCACTTCTCTCTTACTTCGTAAGAATACATAGAGAAGCTTTGTCTATCTTAGACAAATTGTTTTACATACATGTTTGTATACACTGCATAATATCATTCCTTTAGTAAGAAGGAAAAAAAAATAAAAAGGAATTTCATAAGTAACCTGTATGTGTCATTTTTTTCATATAAAGAATGACTTATGAAAAAGCCCTACAGCTATGACTTGCTTTGCCATTCTAGAGTGGTGGGGAAATAAAACATAGAGAGAGGGAATATAAACTCTCATTTAAACTCTTATCTGTTTTTTATTGTTTTGGGTGTTTTTATTCAATATGTCTCTCTCCCCTCTTCCTCCCTCCCTCCTCTCTCTTTATGTAGTGGTAGTCTCTCTCTTCTCTGAGTGAAGATGGATAATCCAAAATATTTCTCCACTTAGTTTCTTTTAGTATATGACTGTATTAGGATCACTGTACAAAAGTGTTTTTTATGTGAAAGCTGTTTAACCTAATGTGTAATTTCCTCTTCCCTTTTCTTCTTATTTAAGGAGAAATAAGATATGTATTTTCAGGAGAAATAAGGATGTATTTTTTTGTTATTGAGACAGATGCTGTATGCCAAATGTTCTTACTCTTACACAGAACAAATAATGCTACACCTTCCTTCCTTGCATTTGTACAGCCCCTTCTCCATCCCATTCCTGTGCCACTCTAACATTGGAGACCTTCTGAAGAACGTGCATCAGACTGCAGATGGAGGTGGAGGCCAGCTTCCTTTGCCCTTCAGAATATAAGAAGTTAGTACAAAAAAAAACTAGTACTTTTCCATTTGATCTTAATTTATATATTTTGATTTAATAATGACAGACAACTTTTCAGCAAGTTCTGACTTTTGCCTTATGCTATCGACTGTTCCTAGAATTGTATGGCAACAAGAAGAATCCACTTTAAAGGTAGGTTTTCATACTTTATTTATGACATTATCATAATTCTACAGTTTTATAATAAAGCTCACTAACAGGTGAAAGACTGTTTAAGACTATGATATGAGGACTTCTCCATACAGTTCAGATTCTGTGGGAGAGGGTTAATGTCTGAGCACAGTGGAGTCACCTCTGTGGATTAATCAAGTGGGCTCAGCCCAGTCCTACTCAACTCTCCAAAACCAGCACAATGATCAGCAAGTCACTACACGGAGTTGACAAGTTAAGCAATCACAATGACTTGACCATCAACTTGACCTTTAAGATCCCTTCAGAAGAGGTTTGATCCATACTGATTTACTTTATCTCTCAGACCGTAAGATCTGTACTAAAACCCTGATTGACCAGAAGTCATTTTTTTTGATGCCTCATGTTAGCAACGTCCCATGGCCCCATGTGAAAACAGTGAGTGAAAGTCACACCTTACTGAAATCAAAGAGAGGACTGCTTACAATGGAACTAGAACTTCACCCAGGAAACTCATTTGACAGTATTTAGGTACCACCTATGTCTGAAGACATGTGAATCCTTTTGTGGTTCCCCCTGAATCATTATGTAAAATGTATCTTGCAAGCTACTCTGCTGTCTTTGTGACACTAATGTGCACTTAAAAATAGTAGTTTTTATTAAAAAACGTACACTGACGACATAAATTATTTACTGAGTTACTGCAAAATGCTGTGTCGCCTGACATGATAATTATATTGTTCTGTCATTCTACTGGTAATGAAAGCCTTTACTTATTTGTAAGTTATTTATTTTTTACAGAACATTAGGAATACAACATATTGGAAAAATAAAACACTAAAAACAACATTGGGCATTTATGTTACTGTCACAGATGCAAATAATATAGGCATTCATGTTATTCACTGAAGCTTATCCTTGGATTCCCATAACTACTACTGAGTAACTTTTTTTTATTTGGGGTCATCCCTCACAGTTCCTTCACACGGCATTTCCATAACAAAAACAGTTATTTTCTGGGGGAGGTAAATCAGCTGCTTTTGTACCTGCTCCCTTTTTGTCTTTAAGGATGGCTTTTATCCCTCTCTGTTGGCCCAAATAGCTCTGATTCCTTTCTGTACTGTACCGCTAGAGGTGAAGCACAGATATGTAGCTGCCGTATTATACAGCTTCTATTCATAAAATCAGTGCTGGGCCAGTGCTAAAAAAATGTTTTTTGTCCATGCTGATGTATTCCTTTTATGTGCATTTATGGAATTTTAAGTAGGAGACAATGTGAAAAACAAACAAAAAAAGAAATACAGCTACACCCATACTCCAGAAATTGAAGGTGGGATATGATGGCATACTAGAAGGTGTAAGGAAGGAAAACCACAGGAGTAATATTCATTACAATTAGAATTATAAAAGACAAAGTTCTGAGTACACCTTTCCAAAAGCAGTGGCAGGTGCCACATATGACCTCATCTTTGGGTTTTATACTGATGTGATGCTCCAGTATGGCATAAGTTGGTATATTCTCAGCCATGATGCTTTATCCAAAGCCATTTCCTTCTTTTGTGACATTCAAAACCACAGGGGTTTCTTCACATTTGACTTACTATTATCCAGACAGAAACAGAACGACTGTATGACCTCTTCTGCTAGTAGAAAGAGGGCAACTCAAATTTTTAATGGTCAAGTTGAAATACTTCTGAAAAATGTATAATTGGTCTTAAAACAAAGAAGTCAAATACTGTATTATTGTAATATATTCATTTTATGTATGGATATAATATATAAAACTTATTATCATAAATTTTAATTATATATGTTATATAGTATAACAAAGTATATATGAATCATTTTCTGTTTTTTATATGCTGTTAATTATAAATAATGTCTATAAATAAATATTTATATATTAAATAACACATAGTATATAGATGGTTATATGTAGGTATGTATAGGAATATAGTATATTCATGCAGTTCCTAACAAATTATTCATTATATCTCCAAGGCAGGACTTATATAATATTACGATATCTTGTTAGCATGGGTAAGTTCTGTAGGCACCAGTTTGTCATCAAAACTACTATCATAGGAACGAAATGGTATAGAAACTCATTGATATTTTTCCTAATGAAAGGAAGCAATTGACTGCAAACCATATTTCAAGATCTGGCTGCCAATGTATGCAATTAAACAGAATTTGGTGGAGGAAGAGGAGGAGGAGGAGGAGGAGGGGGATGGCTGGCAACTCCCAGACATAATATGAATGTCAGTTATCTGTTTTCGGAGATCTAGTGATGTTGAACCAAACTGCGAAATATGTGTAATTCTTCTAACATTGTAACTGATGTAGCATCAGGTTTTTGGTTGGGGTTTTTATTTTTTTTTTGGTGCATGTGACTGCTTTTGACCATGACAGGTTTTCATAAATCTGGTGTCATTATAAAACACATGAATTGTGTCACCACTGCTACAACAAGAGAAATCCATCACGGATCAAAGTGCCAGGAAAAGTCCTATTCACTGTATAAGCCCCACTTAAGCTTTCCAAATACAGCTTGAGTGGAATTTAAGTGGGCCATAGGCCATGTTTGGTTCCTATACACAAGCATGAATTTTACACTGTAAAAACAAACTGAAATATAAAGCATTTTCTAGTGTAATGCAGAGCTATGTGAAGTTACAAGGACATCCAGGGCTAGATATCTTTGCCAATATATTACCTTGAATACCATGTTATTTTTTCCAGAATGCAAAACAAAACAATAAAACAGTCCAATATTATTTTAATACTTTTAACATTGGACCTTCAGACTACACAGTATATTATATCTATCTAAACATAGCTGTCTATACCCTACTCAGATCACAAGCTCCGTGACCAAGGATCATGCCTAGCTCCTCATTTATACATTATCTAGAGTGGTGTAAGCAAGCCAAGAACTTTTCCATTGTGAGAGATTCACTGTAATCTGAAAAATAAAATTAATTACAATCATTTATTTATACATGCAAAAATTTAAGCTGTTACGTTATTTTTTTGATTGCAGGAAAGCAATTGTGTTTCTTCACCGTAAAGCTTTTTGACTTAAGAAGCCTCTTCAGATCATACTGCATCCTTTTTTCCCCAGTATATTTAAATGCAATGTTCACTGCTGCTTATAAGGTGCATATTCTATAGTACATAAAAATGTTGGACTCTTTAAAAATAATTATAGACCAAACAATGTGATGCTTGACTAATAATTAAAAGTCTAGAGAGACATTTATGTCACACCCTTCTTTGTGATGATTAAAATGCTTTTTGTGCTTGATTTCATCATAGATTCCAGCATCTGCCTCCTTTCCTAAATCTTGGTGTTTACTTTTCTCAGCATTGCAGGCTATCATACCCATTTGTTTCAATGCACTTAAGATGGAAACTATGTACCACTAGAGACCAAAAATCCCTGCAGAGCTGCTTGAAACAGATACATGATCTCAAAGATGTTTTTTATTCCGCAGATACTAACTTTTCCCTATTTCAATAAAACAATGGAAAATAAAATACTCTCTTCATCAAGGCACATGTACCTAATTCAATGTAATATTTCATTTCAAATTGTCTCATTTTATTCTCTCTGATTCTGTTAAAAAAAATCACTACAGTGGGAGAAAGTCAAACTAGAGATTATATTAGGCCGAGGCAAATGGTATTCACCTTTTATAGTCCCTATGTTTTATAATGAAGATACTTCATTGAAACAATGATGCATACTTCAACAGTTCCCTGGAGAGCAGTGAATCCTGTTTGGAGAGATTCATGAATATGTGCATTAGCACAATCCAACTGGAACTTGCCCTTAAAAACGAACCACAAGAGAAGCTGATCTGTTCCCGCTTATGTATATAATCAGAAGTTTATCATATTATCTACCCCTCCAGAGGGAAAAGCAAATGCATATTCTTCTACCACTTTCAGATGAGAAATTCAGAAGGAAACAACATTTTCTCCTCCCTACACTTTCAGTGACATTTATTGTATGGATCCATAAAGACCTTTCAGAACAAGAGAAGAAGAATATATGATGAGTTTCTGTAAATGAGGATTTATTTTGCATACAATTAGTCATAGCGCAACCCTTTTTAAAAAAATACATCTGCATTAATTTAGTCAAGGCCATCAATAAACCTGAAGTGAGTTCAAAGACTGCTTTAGATGGCAGCGAGATGAGACAAACATTTCACAGAGTCAAGGCTTGCAAAGATATACATGAAGCTCTGTGTCCTGAAGATGAATGAGGAACACTTGGCAGTTCTTGAAGCAGTAGTTTATTTAAAGTACAAAGAATTCAGTGAAAAATACTTCTGGCCAGCAGTTGGTGCCCGGCTTTCAAGAAAAATGGCAGACCACCACTAAGCTAGTGACAATGATAAAGAATAACCACATAGATTTGCAGATTTATCTTTAGGTTTGTAGCAACCTCAGCTCTATGAAAAAGAGTATAGCGGTGAGACTTCTTACCATCTTTTAAAACAAACTAAAAAGAGCTATGCCCTATGATGGCGCATATTATTAAGTGATCCTCACATATACTGGACAGTAGCAATAAGCTTTATCACCCAAAATGAGCAATCGTTTGATCTGAGCTAGGAAGGATTAAACAGTGCAACAAAATGAGAAACAAAGAACTAAATTATCAATCACCTTCTGGCAAAAATTTGCCACAGCCTTATTACCACCTCTTTTGCACCTCCTTGAGTCTGCAACAATCATATCTGTTTATTTTGGTTGCTACTGGTGCTAAAAGTAAAGTAGAGTTTGCTTAAAAATGTCTTCAATTTTATTCTGGCTAGGAAAGGTCCCATTGCAACTGACTGGCATGTTTAATTTAAGCTGTCAAATAATCATTACTAAGACATCTGTGAAAACGAATTTGGAGAAACTCTTACAAGATGTAACTTCCTATCACCAAAAGTCACAGAGGTTGTAGGGTTTCTATTTTCAGTGTTTTTGTTTTTTTTTTTTTCTCAAGTACATATTAGGAGTCCAGCCTTGTTCTTTGCAGCCCCGAGATCCTGCATACAAAGCTTTCCGGATGTCTACAGTCTTCTGTGTGCTGAAAGCAAAGCATCACTGCAACTCTGCACAGTAGTTTTTACACTTACAGGGCAGAAGCATTATGCTTTCTAAATAAGATATATAGAAGAGGCATAATTATACCCTCTAAAGAGGATATAATCTCATAATTGTACAGTAGAGCTGTCCTCAGATTGCACCACAGACTGTACTTGCGTGCCTGATAGATTAACACCGAGCTCAGCTTCTAGTCTGAGGGTATTATTTTTACTTAAAAGCTGGCTGAATATTTCTGAATGTATATGTCTACATGTACATGGTTTTGTGCATATAAAATACTCTATTTACCAGTACAGAACCGCCTTTTTGGATTGTTTTCATACATATACACACATATATACAGAAACCAAGCACTTGAAATGCTCAACTGTATCTTTTTTTCCAGAGCTAATAATAATGGCTCTTCACCATACAAAAGAAAAACACCTTTTTTTTTTTTTTTTTTTAAATGTAGGGATGGGGAAAAAGGCTAGCACGTTTATTTTGCTTAACTTGCTGTGGTGTGTCACATTCAGCTACAGCACTGCAGCTATTACCATATGTCATCAAATAACCAGCATAAGCAGATGTGCTGCACCTCCTCTCTGACCCCCACACTGCAGTTTAGAGAACAGGAGCAGGGCGATATGCCTATTCCTAGCCCCACACAGGCATGCACATGCCTAAGCACAGTGCAAAAAGTGCTTAAAAGAAAAGAAATATTTTGGCATACTGAATAATTCACCACTTCTAGTGCTGTTTTGGCTGGGTATGGCATTGCAGAGAAATAATTGCATCTAAAATGGCAAAAGCCAGAAAATTCTGAGGTTTCTGTGGGTGCAAGGAAACAATGTATCAGTCACATGTACCTATTTCTATCCATATATGCTTTCATTCTTACTATCTGGTGAGTTTTTGAACTTGTGCAAAAAAGCAGTTTTCACCAGTGGAACTGTGATGCTGGTGAAGACAAAGCTTGTGCATCACAGCGGGGGTCTGGGGGGGTGGGGGGGGACAGCTGTGACCCACAGCGCCCCACATCTGTGGGGTCTGGGGGGGGACACACACAGCTGTGACCCACAGAGCCCCACATCTGTGGGTCTGGGGGCTGAGGGGGACACAGCTGTGACCCACAGCGCCCCACATCTGTGGGTCTGGGGGGGTGGGGGGGAACAGCTGTGACCCACAGCGCCCCACATCTGTGGGTCTGGGGGGGGGACACACACAGCTGTGACCCACAG
>NC_034413.1:55191670-55202559 GCF_002078875.1 Numida meleagris
CTCTCCTCTCCTCTCCTCTCCTCTCCTCTCCTCTCCCTCTGTTCTTTTAGGGGTAGGGTTGAGGATGTTTTGCTACTTTGTTAAGTTTCTTCTTTAGAAGATCTGAATATGTTCAGTTATTCATTAATTCTGATTCTAACCATGAGAATCTAATATTTTCCTCACAAGGGCACGATGGAGTTTAGGAGATACTGAGTGTAACAATAAAAACGTGGCAAGAAAGAATGAAGCAATTGAAACATAAACTTGTATAATTTTTTATTGAAATAATTTAGGAACTTTGGCTTTATCATTGAGTATAATGCTACTTAAGGAGCAATTCCTAGCTTTACAACTTTCAAAATTTTAAACTCCTATTTTTGTATCACCTAGGCCTGCATTTAAATGATTTCAACTTTTCTGGCTTTTCTTTTTTAGAAAAGTGTTTTTTACCTTTTTCTTGTTGTATTGGAGTATTTTTATCATTTTTAAGATACTCTCACAATTTTGAAGAATGTATTTTCTAACATTTAGAATTGTCAGTATGTACACATGTAATATATTGATGTTGATTCCCACATTGTAAGAACATGATATTCAATTGAATTGCTCCTCTGTACAGACAAAGATATTCATGAGAATCATATACTTCCCTCTTAGCACCAGCCAAAAATTGATGAATAAGAGGAATTTTGTCAAAATAAATAAAATCTGAATATTGGAAATGTATATGGAGGCTGTATGACAAGGTGTTGCACATACTGCACAAGATGCTGCACATACTGTACAACATAAGATTTAGTTTGGAAACATCTTATTCTGTATCGTAGCAGCTACTGGACTTGGATTAAATACCTCACTGCATACCATGTGAGCAATATGGCAAGCTCCTTTTGTAATGTAGTATATAACAATGTTCTAGAAATTTATCTTCAAACCAGCTTCTTTCTTGCATTTCCAATGTTGTCTTAGTAATCTCCAAAACTCCATTGAAAATCAATGTTATCTGTGCACCCCTCTACCTTCCCGACATTTGAAAGCTGTGACATTAAAAAGTAAATGTGATTCCTCTATGATGTAAACAAATGTTTTAGAGTGTAAGCTCCATGGGGCAGGGACTTTCATCACAGTAACTTGAACAGAGGCTATTATTTTTCGATGTTATTTGTATATAAGTCACTATTAACTAATAAGCAATGATTTTAGAACAGTTTTATACTAAGTATAAATTAATTATCAAAATAACTGTTTCTTTAAAGATATCCCCAAAGTATCTTCAGAAATATAAATGAACACACATTGTCTGCACAGGTTTTGCTTAATGGTAAAGTACAGTCCCTTGATAAATGAAATAAATAGAAGCTGATGTGAAAAAATGAATACTGTTTATCCTATGCTGTACTCCTGAGTTCCTAACGATTGAAATGCTTTTTCCTGTAAGTATCTCTGAATCAAAAATACATTTCTTATTTTGCATTCTATAAAAATAGAGCTTTTCTGCATTGTATTCAGACAGGGTTATAACAAAGAATTAAATAATTCAAAATGGGTCTTTTTTTACTCACAAGACTTTCAAAATGTACACCTGCAAATTTTTGCAAATTGTGTCACTGGCCAGATAAATTTGTTTAGCAGTTTCTCAGAATTATTCAATAAATAAATTGCTACAATCCACAATATTTTTATTTCTATATCATTATGTTAAAATCAACAGAGTAATTGCAAGCTAATTATATTTCTAGTAGTGTAAGAGAGAAAACAGGGTGGTAACATAAAAGCTCTTCATGTATCATTTTTTCTTTTGCTTACTGTTGTTGAATGCTGGCTTTTTTTGAGGATATGTGAATTTCATGTGATAATGCCCTTTGAGTCATAAAAGTTTTGTACATATGTGTCTCATAATGTTCTGTTTATTATTTCACAGCATTTATTTCAATCATAGAAACATTTCAAATTCAGTCAAAGCTACTAATACTTCATTTATAAATCATAGCTTGGCTTGTGTGGACAAAAGCCTTGTATTTGTCTTCTCCATTAGCAAGAAATATGAGTTGTGAATATATTTATGCAAGAAGAATGTGTGCACAGACCTTTATTGTGCTGAAGTAAGAACAAATATGGCAATAAACGAATGCATTTTGTGTATGTATTTTTTCTGTGCAGGAATATTTACATGTTTGAAGAAAAACAGTATACAGGATAAACAGGAATGAATTAATAGACTGCTATAATAACAAAAGGACACATGCTGTTAGCATTATTCAAAAGACTGGTAGCCTCAGTTCCTTTTTTGTCCTTAGAAATATGCAACAGATATTGCCTGTACCAATGCACTTCCAGGGAAAGCAGTTATCACCATGCATGGTAGACAACAGGATTTAAATCACAGAAAGTGTGGTATGTAATGATGTATCAGGCCCATTTCTGAACACAGAACACAGAGGCATTAAGGGTCAGCACTTCCGTAGAAATTACTGCAGAAATGTTCACTGAAGAAGGAGAGATGAGATAATTTTAAATGATTTAGAAAAGCTCTGACATAACAACCACATTGTAAATAGCTTGCTTTTCTTCTTGTAAACAAAATTATCGTGTTACCATGGCTCCCAAGAGGAAGTCTGTGGATCTACTTCAGGCAAATTCCCATTGTTATGAGTAAGAGATAAATAAGGACCATAGCAACTAGCCCTGTCGCTTATAGAAGTAATCATCTGCCTATGTAAATCTGCACAATATCGTTTCAGTGATATATGTTGTTTTTTTCCGATAAAAATCTATATCATAGACTTACAAACAATAGATTTAACATGAAAATCCCATAAGAATTCCCCATCTGAAAATTATCTCAGATCTCACTCAGATAGCTCTTATTTTGCTAATGTTAGTTATTTCAGCAGAAGATTCCTCTTATATTAAATGTGCAGGATTTTATAAAAAGGAACTATATATATGTAGTCTGGATAGGTGAAATACAGTCAAGATTCCTCTTTTACCTGTCTTATTTGTTATTTTACTGCAGTATATTCATTCATACACCTTGATTCCATTTCTGTAATGAAATAAATCTTAATAATTCAATTTATAGCTACTACTTTTTGAACTCTATTAATATTCACACTGTATAGGTTTTGAAATATAGATTAAACTATACATTTGCTGAATTCTAGTACTCTGACAACCCTTCAGAGCCACCTCTATTTGTATGCCACTTCTTTCCTTCTTGCCCAGGATGAAAAAATAAACTATTATATACTGTAATTTTCATAGCATTGATATGAAATTCTTGTGCTTGTCTTTCCAGGTCCTGAAGGGTTTTCCAGAATGCTTACAAGCTGATATTTGTCTACACCTCAACCAAAATTTGCTTCAGAATTGCAAAGCTTTCCGGGGGGCCAGTAAAGGCTGTCTTCGAGCTTTGGCTATGAAATTTAAGACAACACATGCTCCTCCTGGAGACACTTTAGTGCACTGTGGAGATGTTCTCACAGCTCTTTACTTCGTGTCAAGAGGCTCCATTGAAATTCTTAAGAGTGACATTGTTGTAGCCATTCTTGGTAAGTAAATTACTACGATGCATGTTAAGAGTCAGAAAAGAAATATATGTTGTTCCTGGGATAGGACATCTGTGAATGTGTAGTCACTGTCATGTAAAGTCAAACAGAGAAATAACTTGATGAGCAAATTCTACATTATTCCAATAATTCGTGTGCAACAAAGAGCCCTGGTCCTTGGACATGTAAAATATAAGAGCTGGAGTGAGTCACATTTAACCCTGGGTAAATGGTGAGATGCAAGTTGAGGCAAGCACATGTCAGATTACTCCAGTACTGACTATGCTGCATGAATCAAATGTTGACATTTGACGTCCTTTTCTTGAGCAGTATGAGTACTGATAGAAAAGTATGGGTAGCATATAGAAAAGTATAACAGACTAATCTGATCTAGACTGATACTTAACTTTAACATCATCATTTCCCTTATACTTCTTAAGAGCATATTCTTGTTTATATAGTGTGGGGAGTTATTTGTTGTTTTTTTTTACCAGTGAAGTATTGCTCAGAGCAATGTAGAATCCAGCTGGAAGGTTCCCTACAGCTGGTGATGGCTCTTATGTGGAACTAATAAAAGTTTATTAGTTACAGCAATTTAAAAAAGTGAAATATAACTAAGTATCTATAATAACTAAAAATAACCTAAATAAAACTACAGATTTGTTTCTTCCATTTAGTATCAGGTGATATGTGTAAATAACACCTGAACAGATAAGGATTTTGTTATACTGAAAGCTATACCAGCTGTTATATCATTCAAGTGTTCTTTTTTCCATTTGTCATCCACTGTGGGAAGTTACAGCCAAAAAAGTAGCTGAAACACAATGTGGAATGGTAGCAATGTGTTATTAATTCACTTGTGACTGATTATTCTGCTAGTACTCTGCAGGGAGAATACAGAACAGAAATACAAAAGTATGCCTACAGCAATACTTCCCTACATTTAGATAAAGTTATCAAGATAATTTGTTATCTCATGCTGTTGTATCTCATCAGATGGGCCAGATTAAGGCACCAGCATGCAAGGGTGCATGCCAGTATAACACTGTGAGCTGCTTACTTACCTGTATGAATGTCTCCCTCCAATTACGAACAGTGCGGTTCAGTGAGGATTTCATCTCTTACATCAAATATGTGTAAATTTCTATACCACTCAACAACCAAGAGAAACAAGTTTATGAACTCATTAATTTCTTCTTGGACCAAAGGTGCAGACTGATTGTGTCTTGTGTGTTATACATATCAGATACTTGTGCTCCTCTCACACTGCAGAAGAACCCCAGGTAATTGCAGAACAATGCCACTGCATTTCTCCCGGCCCATGTGCTGCAGGCTGGATCCTTGCTTCCCCAGGGAATAGGAGTCCAGAAAGGGTGTGAGAGCCATGAACAACAGCCAAAAGGAGCTGTACTGTGGGTCTATATCTGTTACATGGCCCATGAGGCAGGAGCCTGCCTAATTGCTGACTCCAATTAGATTTTGGTATCCTGAAGAATCTGACCAAAAAAAAAAAAAAAGAAAAGAAAAGAAAACGATACAAATGAACAACAAAATTTAACAGAAACCTAAGAAAGACTATCTGTACTTAGTCAAATATTTTCCTCTTTCTGAAAAAACTGTAAGGAGAAAACAGAAAAACCTCTCTGTTGTTTGTTCTCTAGCACTGAAAAACTGAAAAACAGGTGATGTTTCCACTCTGAACAAGTTTTCCAACTTCATTACAGAAATCAAGAAATTCCAGAAAATGATGGGTGTGTCCACCTATTTTCCTCAGCTCATTAGCACTATCTAATGCTGATAAGTAGAGTCTGATCAATACTGGCCTGAGAGCAGTACTTCTGTGCCACATTCTTAGGAAAGATGATGGCTGTGGACCTCATAGAATCTACTGCCTCTTCTAGCTTTGCAGAAAAGATACTAAAGAACTGCCATCGTTTCAATGTAGTCATTTTACAGAGAAGGTTTTATATGTCTTGTAGAGGGACCTCTACATTCATAGATGTTAAGACCAGCAAGACTATTCAGTTATGTCTGCTAGCCTCTGTTATATCACAGACTCCTGCTGCATTTTATACTTTTAACTATCTGTTGTGTCAAATGAGTTGTGTTTGATGAGAGCGCAATATTGAGAAAAGAGATGAATTTTGATCTGAATGTATAATAAGATGAAAAAGCAATAGCTTTTCATCACGGTTTATTTCCAGTGAATCATTTTTATTGTCAAAAACGCATGCTTTATTTCCAGTATGAAATTTTCTTGCTTCAGTTTCTTTGCATTGGTTCTTGCCTTGCATTTTTCATTATATTCTAGAGGCATTTCATACTGACTAATTTTCCTGTCCTTAAGAATGTGAGAAATATTATCAAGTTACCTCCTGAATCTTCCAGTTGATAAGCTAAACAGACCATGCTCACCACAACTCAGCCCATGAATTATTTTATGCATCTCTTAGCTACTTGCTCCCCCACTTATAAGCTTCCTTTTTTAAAAATGGAGAAACCAGAACTACTTGCAGTAACCTACAGTAAAAACCACAAATATTTAGCAGAGAGGCAAAATCACCCATGTCTGCTGTTTTCAGTTGCTATGACCCCTATTCTTTGCAACAAGTGCTTTCCCAGATATACTCCCCAGCTCTATTTTACAGGTATGCCCTGCATTCCATTGTTTAAAGAGTATTTTGTACTGGTCTGCGGCTGCTCTGCATTTGTGAAAATTAGCTGCAGCTATAAGGAAAGCAAACACTTAAATAGAGGTGACAATTTTAGCAAACAGGTAGTGTGAATGTGTTAACATTGATGAAAAGAATTGTAATAATATCAAAATAGAAGCAGCTATGTTTAAAGAGCTTCTTCAAAACAGCTTCTACATCTTGGAAGTTACACATTCCCTCCAAAAAATATAAAAACTAGTAATTTTCTACTAAAATATATTTCAAGTAAGGTTTGTTTCTTTGTGTATTTTCAAGAAAATGAGTTCCTAGGCCAGACAGGTCCTGGACGCTAATGAAATTCAGAAATTACATTCTTGTCATTATAAGAGTATAATTTAAATCCATAAATAATGTTTTTCCGAGAAAGGACAAGGGAAGCTGCTTTTAGTCACACTGTTTCGATAGAATTGAAGAAAAACTCTGATGAAACTAGATTTTTCTTTCACTTTTCCAAGTATGTGAGTATGTAATTTTATTGATTTTAATTTACTATTTAATAATATTACTTTTGATTTACAGCAACATATGTGCAATGGTAATCAGATTGTAACACTTCATGTAAAATCAAGTATTCTACACTAACATCATACATAAATACATGATTGAATTTACTGGCTTATTTACATTTGGAATAATAATTTCCATCTAATTTTCTTTCTGCAGGAAAAAATGATATTTTTGGAGAGATGGTACATCTTTATGCAAAACCAGGAAAGTCAAATGCAGATGTGAGAGCTTTAACATACTGTGACTTGCATAAGATCCAGCGAGAAGATCTACTAGAAGTTTTGGATATGTATCCCGAATTTTCTGATCTCTTCCTCACGAATCTAGAGCTGACATTTAATCTGAGAGATGAAACTGCAAAGGTACATATAATAAGTGATTTTTTTTCCTTAGCATTGGGCAAAACCTAACCCACAGTAACAAAACCTGAAGATATCAGCTGAAATGTCAAGGTTAGCAAAATTAAAAAGCCAAGGATAGCAAAATTAAAAGCTAAAAGCCTGAGACCAAATCCTATTTAAAAAAAAAAACACACTCACCTGATTGCTCCTCCTGGAGTCAATTAAACTCAGCAGAAGTCAATGAAATTATCCAGATAATGTTAATCTAACAGGATTTGGTTCTATATTTGAATAGTATTAAAGTTTTAGCTGGGAGGGTTTGGGATGTTTTGTTAAACTGTGGAAAATATGTTGGTTTTTTTTTTCAGTAAGTATGACTATAGCCTGGGTCACCACAAGGGGAACTTTTGACACTAAATATAATTGTTCAACCACAAAATAAAAATAAACCAGATTTTCCAAACTCATTCTTTGTCTAACAGTATTTGAGAATATCTACCTGCCTTTCAAACATGAATTGTTAATTCTCTTGTCTTAGAGTGCACCCTACTCCTAGGAGACTAAAAGCGTAGAAGAGACTTTTCAAATGTCATTAATTCTTCAGATGTGCAGAGATTTATTTCTCTTTTTTCCTACAGTGACTCTTCTACGTAGTCTCCTTTGCCCAGAATGCATCTTACAGCATACAGGAAAAGTAGAAAAATCCTTAGAGTTTCCTTATCTCAGGCTGAAGAAGTCAGTCTGAGCTGGGAAAAACAAGGGGAAGTTTGACCAGAAGGGAAGAGAGGAAAGGCTTCTTGAGCTCTAGAAAGTGTTCCCTAGAAACCTGTAGGATACACTAAGTATTGACCACCACACGAGTTACACTGCCCTCCAAATGGCTAGTTTACATTTCATTCTTTCTGAGCTTCTGTCATTTTGTGGTTTCTTACCATACTTTCAAGGAAAAAGAGAGAATCAGTGAGAAGAGGGTAACAGAATTTGACCTCAAAGACCTTCTGAGAAACAAAAAGAACTCTTAAGTTATGGATGGTAAATAATAGGAATTGCTTTGCTAATCACATATTGATCTTTACTTTAAAAAGATTAAACAAAAATAGCTTCCAATTGGAAATGCCGTTCTTTTCTTTTGTTGAGCATTTTCTTCCATAAAAGATTGTTCTGAAAATCTGAAAAAAGACCAATTCTATATTTTAAAACTTATTGTTATGTTTATTGAAAAGGTCATCATTATTAATTATATGGGAAATACAATACAATGAATTTATAGTCCAGTGATAAATTTAACTTAAAACTGAAAGTCCACATATTTGAAAAACTCCTTGAAGATAAATTTAAATTACTGACTTTGGTCTTCTTAGCAAATTTTTTTCTTGCAATTACAATACCATCAATATTTTATCATTATTTTTCTAGATCTGAGAAAATTGAAACAAATCACATTATGTTGTGATGTAGAAGACACAAAGGAAGCCCTTGCTGCTCAGATCCCTTAGAAATTTTTCAGCTGATATTTCTTACTGCTGTGCCAGCCACTAAGAAAAAAATCAATAGACTTCACAAACAGGAAAGGACAAGCTCACCCATTCCTCTGAGCCTGCAGAACCACAGTTTTCTCTCGCAGTTCTACTTGCATTCCACTGATTGTCACAATCCAGAAAATCATGTCAAAAAAAAGTGATGAGCACAATCTGATCTTCAAAACATCACTCAGATGCAGATTTGTTATCTGAATAATAGGTGCTTCTGCCTGAACTTCTGCTCCTGTCCTTTTATTTATGTAAAGTGCCTTTTTCTTCCTCCAGTTATTCTACTAGTAACCCACCACTTAGACCCCTTACTGATCAGGTTTACAGTGAGTAGAGAAAGATGTAAGCATTTTCCATGTTTCCCTCTGCCCTCCTCCCACAGTATGTTTTCTTGAGTGGTACAGGAAACCTCACTGGCACAGGGAAGGGAAGTAGGCTGAAGTCAGTGCCTTGGGTGTGTACACAAAGAGCACAACTTGTGGTTTATTTTCACCCATCTCATAAACACGTGGCTGAGAGGCTGGTGCAAACGCAAGAATTTTGGGTTCTTTGGTCACAGGGCGGTTTACTCGGCACCAGGCCTGAGGTCTGCTGATGGGTCCGGCCTGTCTCAAAGGGGGAAACATATCCTTGCCCAGGAGCTGGCAGGGCTTATAGAGAGGGCTTTAAACTAGAGAGGAAGGGGGAAGGGGATAAAACCAGCCCTGCAAGAGGTGTGCCTAGGCGGGCATCGGGATTAGGGGTGAGGCAAGGGACTCAGCTGAAGCGCGTCTATGCCAATGCCCGCAGCATGAGCAACAAACAGGATGAGCTGGAAGCCTTTGTGCGGCAGGCAAACTATGACCTAGTTGCCATTATGGAAACATGGTGGGATCGCTCCCATGACTGGAGTGCTGCGATGGATGGCTACAAGCTCTTCAGAAAGGATAGGCAAGGAAGGAGGGGTGGTGGCGTGGCTCTCTATGTTAGAGACTGTTATGATGTTATTGAACTTGCAACTGGGGAAGACAACGTTGAAGCTCTGTGGGTTAGAATCAAGGGAAAGGCTGACAAGGCAGACAGCCTGGTAGGGGTCTGTTATAGACCGCCTAACCAGGATGAAGAGACAGATGAGGCGTTCTATAAACAGCTGGCTGAAGTTGCGCGATCACCTGCCCTTGTCCTCATGGGAGACTTCAACTTCCCTGATATATGCTGGGAATACAACTCGGCACAGAAGAAGCAGTCTAGGAGGTTTCCAGAGTGTATGGAAAATAACTTCCTTCTGCAGCTGGTCAGAGAACCTACCAGGGGAGGTGCCCTGCTAGACCTGCTGTTTACAAACAGGGAAAGTCTGGTGGGGGATGTGGAAGTTGGGGGCTGCCTTGGTCATAGCGACCATGAAATGGTAGAGTTCTCGATTCTTGGTGGAACCAGGAGAGGGGGCAGCAAAACGGCGACCTTGGACTTTCGGAGGGCAGACTTTGAATTGTTCAGGAGGCTGGTAGGAAGGGTCCCTTGGGATTTGGTCCTGGAGGGTAAAGGGGTCCAGGAAGGCTGGTTGCTCCTCAAGAAGGAAGTCCTGAAGGCGCAGGAACAGGCTGTCCCCGTGAGCCACAAGATGAGCCGGCGGGGAAGGAGACAGGCATGGATGAACAGGGAGCTTTTCCTGAGGTTCCAGGAGAAAAAGAGAATCTACCTCCTGTGGAAGAAGGGACAGGTAACTCAGGGAGAGTACAAAGAGGTTGCCAGGATGTGCAGGGAGAAAATTAGAAAGGCAAAGGCCCAGCTCGAATTAAGCTTGGCTGCTGGGATTAAAGGGAACAAGAAACTCTTTTACAAATATATTAACTGTAAGAGGAGGACCAAGGAGAATCTCCATTCTTTACTGGACGCAGCTGGGAATGTGCCCACTGAGGACAATGAAAAGGCTGAGGTTCTCAATGCCTTTTTTACGTCTGTCTTTAAAAGCCAGACCAGTTGTCCTCAGAGCACTCTACTCTCTGACCTGGAAGTCTCAGATGGGGAGCGAAACAAACCCCCCATGATACAGGAGGAAATGGTCAGAGACCTACTACTGCACCTGGATTGCCACAAGTCCATGGGGCCGGACGAGATCCACCCGAGAGTACTGAGGGAGCTGGCAGAACAGATAGCCAAGACGCTTTCCATCATCTATCGGCGTTCCTGGTCAACTGGAGAGGTCCCAGAAGACTGGAAACTTGCCAATTTGACTCCCATCTACAAGAAGGGTCGTAAGGAGGATCCGGGGAACTACAGGCCTGTCAG